>NC_088359.1:11442500-11742500 GCF_036884655.1 Musa acuminata AAA Group
ATGATATGAAGAAGAATCCTATGTAGGGAAGAAAGAAAACACCCTTATAGAAGTGAAGGAACTCATATAAGAAAGCTCAAGTAGGTTAAAGAACAGAGAAAAAAAAACCTCTGTATGGATCAATTATAGTATAGGGGGATACTCTCTAAGCAGTTCAACATAATTATTCAATTTTATTTTGACTAGTTCTCTTAATAGTTTTAGATCTAGTCTCACTAATCTCGAATCAGAGTTCAGAAAGCCAGAGCAGAAGATTTCAATAAACAAATGTAAAAGTAGATGAATTACCTTTGTATAAAAACTTGGCTCCCGGTAATGTGTTGGGTTGACTTTCCTTTTCGAGTCACCGGATTGGTGGAAGCAAGATTCTCTAAAGAAGATGTAACCACCAACCTTCAGCCATTTTACCATCCTTTCCACCAGTTTTTCCACCTATGCAAAATATAAGCACTTTTAGATGTCTACAGAGGAAATAAATTCATTTTCAACATACAAAAGATAAGTAGAACTCCATGAATAAATCTGAAAACAGAAAAAGCTAGTCAAGATAGAAATTTAAGGGATGTTGGAAGTGGCCATATTAACTGGTATATAAATTCTCTTAGTACCAAAGATTTATAATTTTATGTTCATTTCTGACCGAAATGGACTAATATGTTGCAACTCATCAATTTGTCTCCCAAGAATCAGTACAGAGTTTCCTGTGGACTAGTAATAAACTAGGATGTCATACATATACTATGTAGAATATCTAAAGATAAGACGTCCATTCTAGAAATCACGTCAAACCAATAATTTCATTTTTGTATGTTGTGATTAACTGATTGCATCAGATAAGTCAGTGCACACTTATTTCTACAAATTTGTGATAATATCCAAATAACTTATTATTCAAATCAACTATTGTTATTTCCAAGGATTCCCATATCAACTGGGGCATATGGAGTCTTTTGCATGCTAAGGGTGTGCAGAATATTTCTGGCAAAATGAAAATTGATGGAGGTGATATATATGCAAATTGTAGATATTGGAAAAGATCAGATGTTCAAATGCTCCAATGTTGTCAGTAATGGTAAGTAAGCATGGAAAGCATAAATGTCTAGAAATTCAGAGGACAAATATAAACACCTCAAATATGTGTCCAATTATGTGTATATATAAACTCGTGTGAACATAGGTATGATAAACAAAATCTCAAAAGCAGATAATATTAATGAGAATAACAACATTAGAAGATAGAGATATCTACAAGAATGCATATTACCTCTTTATCAGAAAGATACATTAGTAACCAATTTGAGAATATCAGATCAAAAGAATCTGCTTCAATAGACAAGTCTGGAGATGATACATCAGCACACATAAAGCTTGTATTCTTATAGTGCCCATTCAAACTCTCATTCTGCAACAAACAAGAAAATGAGAATATTCACAATGAAATAATCCAAAATTGTACTAACATATTCTTGATGAAAGATAATTGGCTAGGATACCTTCTCAATCACACTTTCAATGAAGTCCAAAGCCAGAACATGACCAGCTTCTTTAGCTAGTTCGCCAGTAAAACGACCAATGCCAGCCCCTAGCTCCAAGACTGACTTTCCCTTGTAAGGTGGAAGCAAAGACAGGACCTAGAAAATGATAATATATATTAGAGACCAGAACATGGGTTGTCACAAAGACACAAACCACCACTCTTTTCCAATATGTATGTATGTATGTATGTATATCCATACATACATACATACATACATCACACACACACACACACACACACACGCACACACACATATATATATATATGTGTGTGTGTGTGTGAGAGAGAGAGAGAGAGAGAAAGAGAGAAAGCACAATCTTCTTTTGCAAAGACTACATATTACTCTGCAGATGTAAGTTTTCAATTAGCAACTGACTAAAAACATTGTTCACAAAATTTTGATGGTTAATGAGAGACTATGAACCTCAAATTTGATGATTCATAAAATGACACTGAAAAGATCCATAGAAAAAACTAAAAGACTTATATTTATAACTTGAAAAATAATATGGTATATATAATTGTATGTGACATGTGGGATGTTAATTTGGGATCTTCAGATGTCCCATATCTGCAGTTCAAGACTAATATTTTTAGAACATCAAAATCATAAAGAATACGTAGATCTCGTTTAGCATGGCAATTATTTTTTGTTGGCTCCTTCAGTCATTTTATTTTCAGGATGAAGTGTTTCTCTACTTCTAGAGTTCAAGCCATACATTAGAATTAAGATGGTTTTGGACTATTTTCTTTTTGGTTTGATGAGATCAAACAGATACGAGTGCCAAAAAAGCCTTTTATGCCTTAAAGCAAGACATTCTTGTTTGTAGATTTGCCATACTAGGGCACTAATGAGTTTAAAGTAATGACCATATATTGTTAATTGGACTTGAAGACCATAGGAAATATTAAGTGAAAATTTATAATTTTCACTTGTGTTTTATGCACCACAGCTAATCCATGTTGAAGCTAAAATATTCAAATTCTAATAACGAGTATAAAATAATTTAACATATAATAAAAACTTGTGTCAAGGTTAATGTTTTTGTGGTTCTGGTTGATCTCTGTCCACAGTTGTTCATAACTGATCTAGATCCAGATTTGTCATAACTGATCTAGATCCAACTAACAGCTTTGATCAATGAAGATCAGAATGCAGTATTTACTTAATGGAGATATTTTTCCCCGTTTTGAGATAATTGACTTTGTTATTGAATGGATGCGATCCACATGAAACGGCCAAACCTTTGAAATCATAGCAATACTCTCTTTTAAGAGGTTGAAATCAAAACAGAAAAGGAACTACTTATCTTTTCCTAGATGTCCATCTAATTTCAGTTTGTGGCAAATCAAAAGAAACAAAACAAAACAAAACAAAACAAATCCAGATTGTGGATACAATCATTTGTCAGAAACTACGCTTGTTGACAAAAAATTGTGGTTTATCCATGTAATTTCGGTTTGTGGATACCATCTTTTGTCAGAAACTACACCTTTTCTATGTGATCTTCTTTGGACTTTTCTCAGTTTTTGTTGGACTAGTGTTTGATAGGGACCCCATTATGAGCTGGAAAGGCTTGGGTGATGATAACAAACAACATAATTTTTATGGAACGTTCTCTCTGTTGCATGGTGACACTCAAAACGTTTGCCAAAATTCCATAAGGTCCATCTATTTTAAAAAAGTCACTTGTTCCCCAAGCTTATGCTTTATTTTATTTTGTGAAGGGAGCACGCTAATGTATTATTAAGTTGACTTGCACCTACAAATGCACAATCGTACTGTTAGTAACAAAATCCAGTCAAAAGTTCAATTCAAGAGCTTCCGCATGAACTAAAATTCAAGTCCTCGAACGCTGCCAGAATGAGAAATACATAGATCAAGGAGACATATTGAGAGAAAAACTAAAAGGGAAAATGCAAAAAGGAAAAAGATCAAGCATTTGAATGGTGTGAGGAAGCCTATACCTCGGGCCTCTCTTCTTTGTCGAGCTCAGAGGCATGGGAGTCGAGCATCATCGCCTCCACAGTGAGTTCCTTGGAGTGCTCTATCCAGTAGATCTTCTGGACCTCGCGCTCCTCTCCCCCTGCCACGATTTCCACAATGTCACAACAAAATCTCCGTTAAGAGAGGAAAATGCGTCGAATAAACGCAAGTATCAGCATGCGATCTCGCCATCAACAACGCCATTGACAGAAGAAACCATTATTTCAAGAAAATATAATATGTTTTTAGGGCCGAAGCAGTCTCATCCGACCAACAAGAAGCAACGGCGGGTCTCTGATCTTACCATTGACGACGGCATTGGTAGGAGAAGACATTGTTTTATGACAATAATCTCTCTTTCTTGCTGCGGAATGCAGGGAATTCGAGATGGTTAAGATCCCTCGACGGCGAGGCGAGATCTAGAGAAGCTCCGAGACTGGCGATTATTAACCCTCCCCTTCTGCTGCATCAACTGCAGCCACAGAAAAGAACCATAAGACAACTCCGCTCTCCCCCACCCCTCTCTCTCTCTCTCTCTCTCTCTCTCTCTCACACACACACACACACACACACACACTCGCGCTCTACGATTCTATTTCTCAGTGCGATGTTTCCTCCCCTCCATGACTCCCTACTTATAGAGAGGGAGGTTGGAGGCGGAGGGTGGACGATGCGCCCAACGGAGGCCGCATAGGATTGCCCTTTTTGCATGTGTCCGCATAGTAAATTATATGCAAACGCACTAGCTAGAGGGCAGACGAAGTATGCGAGAATCCATTTCCAATTGGTAGAGCAGGTGGGCCCTGGCGAATGGGTAATCCTGATCTGTGGGGACATAATTTCGGTGACGAAAAACGAACGATTGGAGCATATCAGTTGTTTACCCGTCTCAGCTACTCCCCCTGCGATCGGATGCTCGGTTGGGGCCCAAGAATCTATCTCCTCCAATCAGATGGTAAGTACCTAGCGGGTAGATTTCGAGCGCATTTCCAACGCAGGCATTTACACGTATACCTCCCCACAATATACTATTTGGTTATTAACAAACCTAAAATATCTCTACTATTCTCTTAGCCAAACATATATTTAAGGGAAAACATGCAAATTAGAAGGGATGAGATATAATAATATATAATTTGGCTAAAAAATCGCATTGAAAATGGAGTGGGGTGGGGTCGCAGAGCACGTGACTACTGGATAGCACGTGGCAACTGGAGCAGGCCGAATCTTTTGGGGATTGGTCCGACGGATCCCGTGGTGTCACTTTTCCCCAGGATCAGATCCCGTGCTTGGCTCATTTCTTAGAGTACGACACGTCTTGTCGTATTCCACTCTATTGTCACACGTGGATTACAATTACTGGATTAGGAAGCGACGCTTTGTACGAACCTTAGGAACTGGATCCCTCCCACGGCGCATCGCGGCATTATTGGGGGGTGACCGGTCCAATGGAGCTCATGACAGGAGACACATTAGAAGAGACAGACACGTGGTATGACGGGATGAATATATATATATATATATATATATATATATATATATATATATATATATATATATATATATATATATATATATATATATATATATGTATATATGGATCATATCATCTAATTGATAATTTCAATTAAAAATAATCCGAATCTCGACAAAAAAAAAAAATGACGAATTGAATCGACCTCTGTGCAGATTCTGCTTCCGTGTATCTCTGCATCGAACAGTGTTGTGTGTCGTGTACCTTTCACATGAAATATCGATCGCTGTTTATCCGTTCGATCGAAACCAGCATTGTTTCAGGAACAAAAGCAAACAAGCTCCAGGGATCATGATCACTCTTTTAAATACAGCAATCGGAGTTCCATTTATGACAACTCTTTGTGTACTGTATGCAAACTCACAGAAAAGAGAGCTCAACTGGAGAACACTACGCACTTTGGATCAACAACCTGACCACCTTCTCCAACAGTGTTGTCATATTGTTACTACTGGACTAACATTACCACCTACTTGGATTTAAGGGCATCACTGTCTCTGAAGGAGAAGAGGAAAGCGTCAGCAATTTTGCCAATTTTGACTTTGATTCCTCTGATAATGTCATCACATAATAAGTATTGCATCGGAAAGAGTTGTCTGCTTGCTGTAGTGTGGTGTGTTGCACCAGTGGTCTCTTAACTATGTCTTGGACGAGTTGTCTGCTTGCGGCTATGTGACGTTGCGTGTTTCACACCGAGCCATTGTCCCCTACTAATTGAATAAAGAATATTTTCCTTTCTAGCAGCTAGCTATAAACTTGAAGATCCATCATTTGCCTTTTGAATTCCTTCGAATCTGGTTCTTTGTGGCACCCTAGATTTGTTGAGCATTGAATTGAAGTTTTGGCTACAGTAGTCAGAAGTTTCAGAAACCCCTATAAATCCGACTTCAAGGCCATCAAAAGCATTTCAGAGCAGGTATTGGAGAAATGCAATAGTAATCCCTCGAATTATTAGTACCAATAGCTTAGTCGACATTCAAAACGACAACATTATAGAAATCCAATAAAGATATTCAATATTTTATATAGATTATATCTTTTTAAATTTAAGCCAACTTGTGCTTAATAGAGGTTAGCCTAAGTTTTTAAGTAGATGTTAATTAGGGGCGTATTTGAAAGAAAACTAATAGGGGAAAACACTCTATTTCGGAAGCATGTTCTAATATAATATACTCTTGATAGGTTCAAAGTGGTAGCACGGCTAGCATGACCAAATGGGATCATGTCATGGAAGTGAAATTTCAAGTAATCGTCTTCCAAACAAACAAGATATTGAATGACCATGTGATGACTTATCTGACAAATAATCTAAAGTTCTGATTCAATCAAAAGCACAAATACTTAGAACCCACAACAACATTGATGCAAAAACCACAAAAATAAATTGATTGATACATGTTCTAATCAAACGTACCGCATAAGCCTTGAATAAAATCCAAGTAACTCAGAACAGTAAAGCCTTGAATATCAGTTGGGCCATGATTAAAGGCTTCAGCAAACATGTATCACAATCTCTTTGAGTTACAAGTTTACATTAACACTGGCTATAGAGCAAGTGGGTGTGAATCTGACTGCACTGAATTTGGCACAAAATAGAAACCAGAACAAATTAAAGCTTGCATTGGAAGGATGAACATCCATGCATGCAAACCATTCCCTCTAACCAAACCAGGTGCACGTAAACCTTTTTTTTAAGCACCAGCGGATAGTTCATACTTACAGGATTTGTTTCACTACAAATTGAATATAAAATGCAGTACAGAGAAGATCACGACCAACCTATATGGAAGATGAAAAGCTAGAACATCTGCTGTGATCATTTAAGTGTCATTTTACATCCATCTTTACTTCACATCACCTAGCAAGATGGATCTGAATCTGGGAGGATTTCGTGATCGTTTCCTAACAAATACCATTTAGAGAAATGGATTCCTCCTACTTTCATCCGCTTTTGACCATCAAATCCCAGATGCCTTGAGACCAAGCAAAGCTTCGTCATTCAGCAGAGACCTCACAGAACAATATTGATCCAAACAATCACCATAACATCTTGCTTACAGGAAATTCCTCTGAATATTTCCAGATGAAAAGCGAGAAGCCAACCCTTGTGCCATGTTCTCAGAATCAAAGTTGACCTTTTTCCGACCAGCTGTCAAATCTTTCTCACGGTCCCAAGGTTTCCAAGGGTGCATACCCTCCCATTCTTCTTTCTCAGGCTGCTTCACTTTCTTCCTTGGACGAGAACTCTCCTCTCGGTGCTTTTGCACCAGTGATACCGAGCGTTTAGAAGCATTATATTTGTCAACTAGTTCAGCATCCCTACTCATTCTTTTCCTTTCATCCTCTACGTCACCAAGAGCCTTAGCTTTATTATATGCTTCCAAATAACTGCAGCAAATAACATCACCAGCAATTAGAAACTAGAAGACACCCTCACACACACATGCACAGAGATACACAAAAAAAGTAACAAGTTCTAGTAAAAAGAATACAGAAAACTGCAAACATACAAGCAATTTACAGAACCAAAGTTCACCACATTCATATGGAAATGCCGCAATTGCAAATGTAAGCATTTTAGCAAAATTTAGGTTTTTATTGTCTGCATCCATTTACAAAGTGCATTCGCAATTGCAAGTTAAACCCTGTACTGTGTTTGCACGTGCAACTAAACTCTTCACACATGAATTACATGCTAATTGCAACTCATGAATAACAACTCCAACCATCTTATTTTGATCACCCCCATTTGCCATAGTCATCTGCCATTACCATTGTCACTCTCAACTACTGCCACCACCTTACCCATCATGATCATACCAACACCTTTCTTGTCACTCTTCCCAACCACATCCTCTTAACCATCACCTCTGCTACAAACCACCACTGCCCATCCCACCACCCCACTTTAACGAGACCATTCGCTTACTATTGCTCATCCTACAATCCCTCTCAACCACTGCCATTCATCTGACCATCATGATCCTTGCTGTCATCCTTCATAATATTTATTAACTATTACAACCTCTATAATGTACAGTAGATGAATGAAATGCAAATGCATATTTTGAAATAAAGATACAAGATCTGGAAAAATGAAGACCAACTTACATTTGCGAATGCAACAATTATAACCAAGGACTGAAGTTTGTGTCACTGGGTATGTGCGCCAATATCTTTCTTGCACAAGACATAGACATGCAAATACCTTTAAGCACAGTACATACCAGGTCTTGCCAATTGGCAAGCCACCTGTGACGGCCAACACAGGCTTGACCATGTGGTGACATGTCCAGTACAACTTGGCGCATGTCTACCCATGCTGACAGCAAGACAACCCTTCCCTAAAATTATATCTAGGACAATTTAGAAGAACAAATTACTTGTATTATTAACATATATTCCCAACGTAATAGAGATTATAAGTTGCCATTGATACCCAATCACACATCTGCCATTAAAAATGAATTATTAGAACTCATAATTGAGGATTGCTCTACCATTTATCTTTATTCGGCATATTCTATAAAAGAAATTTATAGGCATGTGACATGTCAACTCATGCAAGTTATGTGATACTGTGATAATATTCCATTTAGAAAGGAGAAAATATATCAAAACTAAAAATATGATCAAACTTGCACACGATTAGTAATGGCATACTTCTGCTTTGCTTGTTGTGCCTTGTCAAGGGGGCTGTCAGTCCAAATGCTAGTATCACCTCGGCCTTCTTTCGTGGTTCTACTGAATGAAGTTGATTGCATACTCATTCCTGGCTGTTGAATAATATAAAAATAAGTTATTTATTCATGAAGATGATTAAAACACCAAAATCATTTGGGATAACAACGAAAAAGATCCTTACTTTTCTTTCAGGAGGTAATGTTGTCATCCACTCATCCCTCTTTGGTGCCTCTTTTGGCATTGCAAGGAGCTCATCATCACCGTCAATGGATATACCTGCAAATATAGACCATCTTTGAGTTCATATTCCATGTCAAGGCCATAATGCCTGCTGCTGTGAGCTTTTAAATAGGTACCAACTACACAAATATGGATTATAACTGTTGCAAGACTTTTTTTTTAGAATTGTTGCAAGACTGAATAAGCAAAAAATAATCTGTAGGGTGAAATCCTGTGTGATTAAAGTTCATTATAGTAATTAGGACCAACAAATGTTGTCCTCTCCAAGTCTCCATCTGGTTGACTCAAATTGAATTTTAAAAATAAATGTGCCTACAAAGACAAACTAAGGCTCAGAGAAAGGGAGAATCTAAAAACATGGCATGGTTGCTCATCAGGTAACAACTACACAAATATGGATTATAACTGTTGCAAGACTTTTTTTTTAGAATTGTTGCAAGACTATGAATAAGCAAAAAATAATCTGTAGGGTGAAATCCCGTGTGATTAAAGTTCATTATAGTAATTAGGACCAACAAATGTTGTCCTCTCCAAGTCTCCATCTGGTTGACTCAAATTGAATATTAAAAATAAATGTGCCTACAAAGACGAACTAAGGCTCAGAGAAAGGGAGAATCTAAAAACATGGCGTGGTTGCTCATCTAGGGCCTCATTGGTAAAAGCAGGTGAATAATTTCGATTCTACAATGAAAAACATGGTAAATTAGCCGCAATGTCAAATCACAAATTCAGGTTAGACAGTTAAATATTAACCAATTACAAATCTTTTGAATATATAATCACACTTTAATACTGTATCTAAAGTAACAAGAAAGCAAATAATAACCTTGCAACTTTCTCCATTGTGCAGCTTCTCGAAGTGCTTGCAACTCCACCTACAAAATTATGCACGATAAATAAAAGAGAAACAATCCTTTTGCAGGACCATATTGCAAGATTGCATATGTTCTGCATTATTAAAAATTTGAAAGATCAAGCATCTGCAAATTAATTTCTCTATGATGCAACCAGGCACCACAATGAAAAAAAAGGCTCTATGAGTTCAAGCTGAGAAAAAGTTAAATGACAATCAACAAGCATTTACTCTTGAAAAAAATACCTTCATTTTCTCTTCTTCCTCTTTAAGCTTAATTTTCTCATCAATGTTTTTCCTCTGCAAAACAAGCAAATGGCTGCAACTTAATGAACTTGCAACTCATAAGAAATATTTGTTGAATGTCTAAACATGAAAATACTCATAGGCTCCTTGAACGGCACTTTAGTGTAAGGTATGAGAACAGAACTGCAATTTCCACTTAATAAAGTTTAACAATAATTAATATCTATAAGCATTAAATAAGAAATACAGAGAATAAAGAAAACAAGATTATCATATTCAGGAGATATCAACTACTTAAAACTTAGACATAATCAAGATTTGTGTTCCATGGCATGGGACATGCCACCATCTATCATGGAATGGCATTGTGCCATGCTTTAAGGAGAACTCCTGTGCTAGCCATCACATACCAAAATTTAGCCTAGCCATGTTTAGGCACTGCCTGCATAACTCAATATGCTAGTGTGCCTTCCAACACAGCATATGTCAACCTGTGTCGACCAGAAAAACAATCCCTGTTTCATGAAATAGGAATAAGATATTCCAACAAATGAATACAAATTTTATTTAAAGAGATGGTTGGACAATCATCGTTCCTAATTTAGGTCTACTCTTCCTCTCCATAGTTAGTAAATTAAGATCATCAGCACTTCAACCATTTAATATGTGCTCAATGTCAAAATATTTTATCAGGATGGAATGTGAACTAATCTAAATTCAAAATTAGAAGACATGAAATAATATCTATTTGGTAAAACGGACTTCAGCATCCCTTTTACACTGAGAATGATAGAAGATTAGAGCAAATGTTTGATTGACTCAGGACTATCACTAACAAAATATTGGTCAATCACTGCTCAATTACCAAGTTATTAAGCTCTGGTAAGTATGTCTAGCGTAACAAAACAAGAAGTATCAGCTGGGTTCCAATCAGATTAAACTCAGAGCATGGCATAAAATCAAGTTAATAACTGACAGGGACCAACTAGTTCTGTCCGGTTCCATGTAGAGTCTTGAATTAATATGAAACCAATTTGATTGCAATACTCTCTAATGGATCAATTTATGAGGCATGTTCATATACTGTCTCCATGATTGTAAAATTCTGAGCAGAAGGACCATATACTGTCCAAGTGCCTGCTTAAATTCATCAAGTTATTTGAGTCATGTTTGAACAGGATTTAGTCACAACAGGCTTTCTAGTCCTCATTTAACTATTAGGTTTATATATATATATATATATATATATATATATATATATATATATATATATATATATATATAAGGTAAGGCTGTTATGAGTCACTGAAACTACCTCTTTAAATATTTAAAGGTAAGGCTACCTATATTAACCTCGTATTGGCAGGAGCCTCATGTACTGGGTGTGTCTTTTTTTTTTTTAAGTCACAATAGGCTTCTTAGTTTTCATTTAACTATCAGGAAAACAAAACTTTATACCACAAAACTTTGGAATTGAAATTCATCCAGAAAGCACTGAGCAAATTTCATGGTAACAGAGCTCAAACGTAACACTTGCAGCTAAAAGTCTTGCCCTCTAAAGCTGTCCTGGTCAGTAATCCTCAAATAGCTCCATTAGAGAGCCAACATGTTAAAGCCAAAATAATAAAAGTTGCTTGAATAGGCAAAGCTGAACTAGCCAAAATAATACAAGTTGCTTGAATAGGCACAAAACTGGTTGATGTCAGTAATGTTTGATGCCCTAGCGTATATATCCTTTGAACATCAGAGCCAGACATTCATGCCCAGGCAAATCAGTTTTTCACCAAAGGAGAATTAATTCATTGAAAAGAATCCAATTTTCAGAACCTCATGCTTCCAAGATCAATTGGAAGAGATTAACGGAGGTCAAAATCATTGAAGTCCTAATTATGTGATTTCTAAGCTAATTCAGAAGAAAATTACTAGACGCATAGTATTCAGTTGGCATGGAATTCTGTGAAGACTCGTTAGATGGCATGCCGATGTCGACTAACTAATACCATGGCCAAGCTAAGTTTTGGTATATATCAATCAGCACAAGAGGTCTCACTCTGTACACAGTCATGAGATCATGGGTTTCGGAGTCCTGCTGTAAGTATCTACTATGCAGATTATGTTATCTTTGAATGTAAGGAGTAAAATTAGAAAAGAAAATTAACATGAGGAACAACTTATTTTAGCTTTTCGGACAAAATATCTTGGTTTTGTTTATTTTTCTTTTAGGCCTCCCTGAGTTGGTGAACCAGTAAACCATAGATTTCAGTGGACCAAAGTAGCCACTTTTTTTATGAATTAGAAGCATTAGGGTTTTTCACCCTATTTATCAAGTGACTACAACGAGAGAAGTCACACTTGAAAGGGGCTATGGACCCAGGATTTTACTAATAAGAGAAGATAATCTGAGGCAACAAAATTGGAAAGTCGCTTTAAAACTTCTGGACAACCAAGCAACAATTCGATGTATGACCATCTTCCCTCGTAACTTCTAATTCCTTCCTCTCACATTCCTTTTTCCTTTTATCAGTGACAAGCTTGCATCTGCTTGTCACTGTCACATTTGTGATCCATCCACCAGATGTAATAATCTGATGACAAAGGCAATAATTTCTTCCTTTATCACATTCCTTCTTTTTCTTTCTTAGTGGCACACTTGTGTCCACATGTCAATGTCACATAGCAAGCAATTCATTCACCTGCTGAGACTGGACATACCATCCATAAATTATTTCTTGATAGTTATACACACATCATGTTCATAGAATATTGGAAACCATCCATTAGTAATCAAATGCAGCTTGCAACAGAAATCTAAAGGGAATACTTACTACTACGTCAAATAGTTAAAGATTAAAAAACAATAAATAGCACATATGTTCTACCCAACTATTTCCCAGATTTTACAAATATCAAGTGTGTCCACCACAAGTCCTACAATGACAAATCCTGCAAGTCATGAAAAAATCCTGTTCAGAACTTCACTTTAGCCCATAATGCTCACTCTACAATTTCTACTGTCTCCTTCACAGGGTTCTAAGCAATTACATAATTACATAGGATGAAGGTTCAAAAATTCATAACAAAAATTATATCATTGTTCTACTGGTATAGAGATGCATCTGCAGGTCGAGTGTTAATTAGCAAACATTTCCAGGTTGTTACTATATTTGTATCACATCCCTACCTATATTCCTTCTTGGGCGATGAAATTGATTATTGAAAGTCAAGAACAGAGTCAAGGAACATAATGCTTAGAAATAACATTGACTATGTAGATTGGGAATTAATTAGTCAAGTACTTTCTGAATTTAATATACCAAGTGCTCTGTAACCAAATCCTCCTAGCATCTACAAGCCAAACATTAGCTTATAATCTAGCATATAAACTTTACATCCTTTGCAACACAGGGCACATATGTGCAGGTCTGTACATGCATCCAATGACCTATACCAACACCTAATTAATTCTACAGCCACAGAATTAATTCAATTAGAAGTCCAAAACTTCCTCCCAAGACGTGTATTAGTGCAATATCAGTATGGTTTCACAAATTTTGTAAGAAACCATATGGAGAACACAATAAAAATGTTAATATGATTAAGGTTCTAAATAAGAACAATCAGTATAGACTTTTACACTTTAACATTAGATATACATACGTATGTATGCCTATTTTTATGTATCTATATCTGTATCTTCCTACATTTATGCATATATGCATGACCAGGGTGTTTGCATTAGATTTCCACCTTCAAACTATTTGTCAAATCTAAAAGAAATAGAAGGATATGACTTTCCTCTTCAATACAAAATAAGCTTTGGTGATGCTTTTCGGAGAAGCACTTCCCCACCCACACCTTTGTTCACACAAACATAAAGCAAAAAAGTGATTGTGCAATGTTCATGCATTAGAAATACCTTGTCAGGATCTTGTAGATCGTTGAAGGCTTGGTTCAACAACACGAATGCTTGGTGTGCTTGAGGATGAGAGCATTTGTCTGGGTGTACCATGAGAGATAACTTCCAGTATCTAGAAAATAGATGTATTAGATACTCCACAGAAAGAATATGATTACCTTTTCAACTATTTAAAGTAGCATAACCAATTGGGATGTATGTTGGTAAAAAGAGTAACTGTTCAGAAGGCAGATTAAGCTTCACTTTTACTAAAGAGTAGATAGAAATATTTCTCATCATCATCTGATATCATTTTGTATCCTTAGCACAGAATGCAAGAGAGAGTCTTTTCTTTGTTTTCATAAAGTTTCCTTACAGTAGATTAAAAAAAAATGATATACAGCTTAAAATAATAGCAGAAATTCCATTATATTGACCTTATCATATGAAAGAGAAAATGGATGGCAAACAACATTTCTCACCTTTTCTTGATGTTATCAGAGGACATCTTCCAGTTGACACCAAGTATGTCATATGGTTTATCAACATCAGCACCAACAATTCGAGCTACCTGAATAATACACCATAATTATAGGAATCATTGCCCATGACTTAAAATAGCAGGCATGCAAATTCCGCATCACCATAAGCTAATTACCTTCGGACACCTAACAAACTACTAACTTGAATGTTTTCAAATCAAGCAACAAAATCATGACACCACAATAAGTCCACAATGTAACTGATAAATTTTCAGGCAAAAATCTGCACCTCATGGTCTTGTCTAACTACCAAATAAGTTACCAACATTTTTTCTACTCTTGGAAACAATCAAGGCAGCTACATGATTCATTCTGTCCCACAATAAGATTAGTATGAAAATATTCTGAATGGTGGAACACAGCTTCGTACAAGAACTTTCTATAGGTTCAAGTATTGAAGTGTATAAGTTATGACAAGATAATGTACAAGCAAGAATAATGGACATCTTAACGTAAGGCAACGACCATGCGTTTCTTTCTACTGTTTCAAATAACAAAACAAGTTTAAACAGTTGCTGAAGTATAAATTCTTGAAAGCTCAGCCCGAGACCTTGCACTCAGAGACAAGTAATATATTTCATAGCAGCATAAAGAGAGGACTTACAGATAGATTACATAATAGACAAATCAGCATTAGATATTTCATCCAAGTTCAGATAGAGACAAAGCATGGCTAACAGATTCCACAAAAAGTCAATCAACGGACACATTATTTTAAATAGACAATAACAACAACAAAGTCGTAAATTCCAACTATTTTGGATTGGTTATTTTAAATAGGCTCATTTATAAAATACTTTCATTATCGAGAGGCCAAAACCTGAACACTCCTCAATAAGGGCCCCCATCTTAGACAAGGGCTTTTCAGTTTCTGTTAATTTCAGATATCTTTTCGTCCATACTATTTCAGATTTGTAGAGCCATAAATCAAGTTATATGTTCCTATCTTTGAGTCTTATTTAAGGTATAGACAGAGTCGAGAAAACTTTAAACCATTAAAGTAATATTTAGAGCATTCTAAACACTTTATGGGACCTTAAGATTTTTTCAAAAAATTATTTTAGTTATATATATATATATATATATATATATATATATATATATATATATATATATATATATATATATATATAGCATACTGGAATAGATAGGTTACTACATATCAAGTTGTTGATAAACAGTCCGATATCAGTTTCAATAACCTTTCGGATGGGTATAGCACCTCTACACATAGCAATATACTGACCTATTCGGCATTAACGGAAAATAAATAGGAGCAACATAAGGAAAGTATCAAGTTTTATGGCCCATTACCAGTGATTACAGAACAGTATTTGAAACCATGCTACATAACAATACAGAGCCTCATGAACTGAGCTACCCTCTTTTAATATACATGGCATATTAGGGTCCCTAAAGGCTAACTTGGTGTTGGTTATTTCGTTACTACAGCATATATATATATATATATATATATATATATATATATATATATATCATAATTTATTAGTATATCCTCCTAATTTATTAGTTATTCGAAGACCAATTCTTCTTGAATTGGAGAATTCTGATAGGAGGGGTATATCCTTTCATTGTGCTTTAGAGTGAGGTGATTACAGTGACGGTGAAAACCACAACAGCAATGTAATATGCAGCTACTTGAGTTAAAACAATACCCTCAACGGTCTGACATGCATGTTGAGGAGGATTTATGAAGACATCAAAAGCATCACCATGCACATAGAAAGAATAGAAGGCGAATTGATTGGAGACATGTAAAGATCATCACAATCCTATGCCCATGACAAAATCTCTAATAATTGAGTGCTTTATGACTTCAACACTGACAAAGCAAGCTCCAATGCCTATTTCGCCATCTTCTCCATATCAGGAAGTGCTTTCTAGAGGCCCTAACAACTTGCAGATAATCATGGAGAAGAATCTACAGCATAGTAAAATTTCAGCCTGATGAAAATTGATCAGTGACCGAGTACTGGACCAGCAATTGGTCGGCTCAATTCAGACTTTGCCAGCATCTACTCGACTCTTAGAAAGCACTACATGGAACAAGGACTTGAAGATCCAGCAGCCCTCGAGTTTTAATACCATCATAATAGCTTTATTTGACTCCTAAATCAACAATTTCAGCACCAGCAAGAGAAAAAAGACAAAGGACAGCAGAAAGTAATTTTTGTAGAGCAATTGTCTACACTATTTGAAGACATGGAGATTGATTTCATACGGGAGCAAAGGATTCCTTATTGTCAGCTATAATTTAATCTTCCTCAGAATGAAAGAAAACCATGACAACCTTCCTCAGAATTAAAAAAAAGATGGAAAAGATCAAGGATATGATTCCTCCCTCTCTCTCTCTCTCTCATATGCAGGAGGCCAACTCACCTCAAAACAGAAAATACCAGACAGAATCCTATCAAAATGGCATCAATTTTTTGCTTTCTCTCTAGATTTAAGAGTTATCAAAGAAAGATGTTCTTTTCTTTATCAAAGACAGATGTTAAGGAACTAAGTACCATTATAGAAGTTTCATGAGGCATTTTTCAATGAATTAAATTAGACCATAACACCAACTTAAACTTGGTGTTCAAAATAAAAACAACAAAAAAAAATGCAGCGAAGAAAAAAAATGAAAATTAATCATAAAGAAAATGTGCTGTCCTGCCCAGTTAAAGAGAGTGCAACTAGATGAAAATCATATTAACGAGTGTTGTTGCAGAAAGAATACATCCTCCCAAGTGCGGAAAGCAACTGTCCAACATAAAGAGGATGAGGAAGCTATGGACATGCCACAAAAGTATCATTGGGATAATTGGAGCAGAGAACCAGAAGAGCATATGATATCTAGTCAGATTATTCTATGTTAAGTAACATGACAGGAAATATTACAGATCACCTACAAACAAGTGAAAGAATTATTATATTGAGGAAATTAACACAAAAAGAAATGTGGAAGCATTCAAGAACATCAGTTCAACACACTCATAAATGAGAACCTTCATAAAGAAAATTGATAGGAAGTTTCTCATACCTCCTCAAAGCGCTCAGCTTCATTTGCAGATGCAGCTTCAGCAACCATGGCAGGTGGAGGAGGCCCAATAAGCATATCATTGTCAATTTCCAGGTGAGCTTCCCTGGAAATTTTTATAATGTATTAAAAGAACTTGAATTGACATGCACACTTTACTCAATAAGCACTAGCTGTCCATTGTGCAAGATTGGCAATGAAATGAGAAACAGACTCACTAAAATACTACAACAAAAAACATTCTGACCAACTTGGGCACAAACATAAGAGAAGTAACATGTGTTCAAGTACCTTAGCAAACTCTCTGCCTCCATCAGTTCAGCAGCAGCAGCCAATAATTCATGAGATGGCATTTCAGGTCCAATTAACCTGCCAAAGAGCGTTCACTACAATTTATCACACACAAGAAAAGTGAGCTGATTTTCCAAAAAAGGGACTAGTAAAATGCCTGTGACATGTACCCCCTACACTAATCCTAGATTATAAATTTATACATGCCATGTTGCATCCAGAAAGTAACATTTCTTTCATGTGCTCCTTGTCCATAATCATATCAAGTATCCATATTGGAATAATATGATGTAGGAACAATTGTATTGTGCTGATATCTTGCCAGCATACTAAAAGAGAGACATTGCGAAGCAGCATGGGAAATCCTTGTTTCCAAAATTCGCTTGCATGAAAGTAGCCAATGATACCATATAAAAGCAAGTAAAGGGATCTCCAACATTTATGTCAATCTAAGACATCTGTTTTATAAATCTAGAACAGTTTTCTAAAGAGGTTGGGCATAAAAATTCCAAAACAGTTTTATTGAAAATGCCGACACAACAATAAGTTGGAGTTCAAACTTAAATAAGCAACCAACTAGAACAATTGGTACTAGATCCAAACCCTTGATTTAACTATCCCCCAAGAATAGAACCCTTCACACCAAATCATCAATTGAATGAGAATAAATGGGTAGCTAGTACACCTAAAAATATACAACTAATATAAACTAAGTGGAGCTAACTACAGAACAGTAAATATGCACACAAAACATGAGCAGGTACTCCGCCATCACTAGAAGTATGGAGCATGGGTATAGCTTAAAACCATTTAAATAATATCCAACTTATAAATAATAAAATTATGGATATAGGATAAGTCTTATCTTAGAAAAAATAAACTCAACAACTTCCTCATCGGTTTCCTCAACCATGAAGTTGCCCAGTCTTGAGAGAGAAGAAAAGATTATACCAGCCATATTTTGCTTATTGCAGTTACCAAGGTTCACCTTATCGAGCATTCAAATCCATGTTAGTTCTGACATACCATGCCATCAAGATACTAGCATGAGACACTGGTACATCCAGGTCCTTGGTTATCAATGTGAGCATGCGACCAGCATAGGATCAAACCATGCTAGTGGCTTACCTGCATACATCAACTATATTCTGTTTATTGCAGTTACCAAGGTTCACCAAGCCGAGCACTCAAATGCATGTTAGTCAGGACATACTATGCCATCAAGCTACTAGCATGAGTCATTGTGATGCATCCAGGTACATACATGTCATTGTAAGCATTAGATCAATCATGTTAGTGACTTACCCATATACCTTAGCTCTATAACAGTTCTTTTAGTGTCTACAAGTATGTGAAAATTCGAAGTCTAGTACCCAACAACAACCAAACACCAAACTCCTAGGGAAACTAGAGTAAAGAAAGCAATTGACAGATATCATTTTCCAACAATAAAATGAGATTCCTAGACATAAAATAGCACTGACCTAAGATCATCCCTGCTACATGACATAAGATACTAGATTCTACCATACTTTAGAGAGCAACATTTATGATGATCAGTTGAAAGATCAATCTAGACTACAACAACAGAAACAGTAGCCAGTTCACAGATTCACGATTAGGAATCATTAAATCAAATTAAACATTGAGTATAAATTCCAAATCCTAAGTGAGATCTTATGAAATCAGAACTTGACCTAGAGAAAGCCAATCGCTGATCCAGCAGAAGGTGCAGCTTAGATCCAGATTGAATCAATATTGTTTACAAAATTGAGCCTAAAATGTAACACCAACTGTCATTATTAATCACGTTTTGTTGTATTATAAAATTAACATGATTATAGAGTAGGAAAACATGATCCACTAAATTAATTATCTGGTTGTCTTAAACAATCCATTTTAGGTCACTATTTAAAAGGATTGTTTCCCCTTCTAAGTGTCCATTACAAACCTACATAGAAAAAGTGAGTGATTACTTGTGGGTGTAAATTCAACCAACACAATTAGAAAGGATAAAGTAAAGACAACATTCTGAGTGGCTACATAACAGGAATGATAGCACAGCTGCAAAACAAAGATGGTAACCGAAAAATTCAAGCAATAAAACAAAGTTCTCCATCTCAAGATGGACAACCTTCAAACGATAGAAGCCCATATCACCTTCTTCTTCCAGGAGTAGGTAATTCATGGTTTTCTTGTGCTTCATCCAATTTTGCATCATTACTATCAGCTTTATCCTTCTTATGAATATGATCTGATAGTGAAGGTTGTTGACTATCACATGCTTCAGACATAGAACAGAGATTGTCTCTACTTTTCAAATGTGACAATAATGTCATACCGACAATGTCTAAAGTAGGAATACCCTTTGGAGGTAATAAATAAACTCCATTATTTCTTTTGAGCCTTAGAGACTGGAAAAGCTTCTTCAGTATTCTCACAAGTGACCTATCAGAAATTCCCCCAACATCAACACCCTGTCCACTGTCAACCATTTGAAGAAGCTGCCACAATGGGGTACAGAAATATTAGAAAAGCAGTTGAGAAAAGAGAAACACACACACAGACATGTATATATATATATATATATATATATATATATATATATATATATATATATATATATATATATATATATATATATATATATATATATATATATATATATATATATATATATATATATATATATACATATACATATATACATATATACATATATATATATATACATATATATGTATACATATATACATATATATATATAATGCGAAAAAGAAATTAGGATTCAAGATGTAAATCAATAAATGTTAGACATGATATCCAATTGAAGTAAGATAATTTCTAATTTTTGAAGCTTCATTTTCCTTCAAAATTGGAGTCCATGTTACAATAAGCAAGAATTCCATTCAAATGCAAGTTTTAAGCAGCGTAAATATATACAGGTGCATGGCTAAGAAACGACCAAGAGATTATACTAGTCACTGTTTGAAGATAGCAGTAATACCACTTATAAAGCCTATGCCTGCCACAATGACCTCACGCTGATGATAAACGATGAATGAGTATCAAGACTTGAACCATCTTTCACTGACTAAGGTCTACAGTTCCAAACATTACAAAAAGTAATAAAAAATCCTGATAATAAGGCCACTCTTTAAAAAGCCCAAATTATTCAACCACATGTATGAAAGAGATGTCCCTAGCAGCCATCAGATTGGTTACAATAAGTGAGCAGTTAAGTATCATAATATTCGGTATCCATTGACTCCATTGGATATCTCTAAAGTTTAGAGAAGTGATAGTATTTAGCCTGGACCAGTGTCTCCAGCGACATCAGACTGACATTAATCTAACTGAATAAGGCTTAAATTGGCCAGAAAAGAAGTTCTTGAAGGAAAGTTAGTTTGGATCCTTATAGTTAGGTTCATGAGGATCAAAATTCCGTGGTTTCCTTTGGTTTACAGTCAGTTTCGCAAGCTCAACAAGGGAGCGGCAGCAACATTTGAGGTCTCAACAGTAATTTTGACAATTCTAGAATTTTCTTTTCGGTTCTTTTTAGAGAGAGAGCAGATGGAACAAATCCCTAAACAGAGAAAACTGTACGAGCATAAACCTAATTTGTGTCAAGACGATGTATAGAGAACCTGTTTCAGATCATCAGCGGCGTTGGGGAACTTCCGTAGGAAAAGGCGAACAATCGATTCAGGTTTGAGCGACCGAGGCTCAGGATCATCACCAGAAGAGGATGAAGAGCGAGAATAATCAGAATCATCGCCTTCATCATCGTCATATTCCCTCCCACTCAGCCGCCGCCTCCGCTCCGACTTCCTCTTGTGCCTCCTCCTTTCCCGTCGCTCCTCCTCGTTCTCTCGCGTCCGTGAATCGGCCTTGCTGCTGCGAGAGTGCCTGCTACTCTTGCGCCTGCGGCTCTCCTTGTGACGGCTGGATCTACTCCTTTCCTTCTTGATCTTCCTTTTCCTCCTATCGGAGCTCTCGCCATGAGAGGAAGACGACGACGAAGGCGATGAGGAAGACGAGGAATCGGGGCTTCGATGGCGTTCGGAAGTGAGACGATCCCGCCCCATACCCAAAAGTGAGTTCCTGCCTGGAAGCGGGTCGACCCCTTAAATTCTGTATTAGGGATCGCAGCAGCTCGGGTCGGGTTTGCTCTCAATTAACTAGATCCGTTTAAATCCGTATTGCTTCGAGATTCGTCATCTTTGATCAACATCAATTTTTTTATTTCTTCAATATTTATTTTCTTGTGGTCGATTTCCCCGGAAAACTCTTTTTTTTTTCCTTCTTTCCTACTCCAATCTATCTTAAACTCAATCTAAGATTTGATACTTTAATATGACTTAAGTGTGTCTGACAGATGTAGATATAAAAATATATTTATTTTTCCACGTGAAAACATCTCCAACCTAATTATCGGGTTTTTTTAATCGATTTAAGCGGATTAGTTAAAGCCGATACCCGATAAAATCCGATCTCAACAATACTCTTGCACGAATCTTGATGCACTAACCCAAGGTCTTCCCACCCACCGCCGTAAGTCGCTCATATCTATTCTTGCGCGGATCTCAACAGTTAGTTCCTTGCACGAATCTTGACGCATTGATTGTAGGCATCTCAACAAGGTCCTGGGCACGAATCGTGAAGCACCGGTCACCTCCCTCGACCCCGCGCGCGAAGAGTAATTGCCTTTCATATCCCCGTCTCCGTTCGAGAACACGAAGAAACCTTCTCTTAAACCCTTTCCATGCATAACCGTGTCTCGTTCATGAATCTGCCTCGCAAACGACGCGTTTCAATTTCGCCTCCTTTAAATCCCTCTCTTCGACCGCCCACCGAAACCCCGATTCCTCCACGTTCCATCGAGACCTGACGTCGTCGGCTGGTTCTTGTGGTTTGAGAGTTGAGACAGGGTTGAGATCTTGGAAAGAGAAAAGAAATCCGATCTTTCGGTTGATTTCTTCCGGTTTTCGTTTCGTTTCACTTCGTTGGTAGGGATGGAAGGGTCTGGGGACGACACCGACGCCCTATGCCGTAAACGGAAGTGGATGGAATCGCCTGCAGACGATCCGTGAGTTCTTGCTTCCCCCTCACTCGTTGTTCGCCCTCTTGATTAGGTTTTGATTGTGCATTGGGAATTTGAGGTTCTGATTCGAAATTGTGTTTCCTTTTGGGAAACCACAGTGCGGCTATGGCAAGCGGCAGTGATGGAGATCAGAAAATACGATTCCAAGATGCTGTGTGGTTCTTGGAGGTTTTGAAGGAGAACCTTGATGATGACAAGTATCAAGAATTCCTGAAGACCATAAAGGATATGGGCTCTCAAAGGTTTAGCTTTGTAGGCTATTTCTTCTCTATAAAATTACCACTTAAATGACCAGTTTATTGTTGATCTTCAATATTACATTTTGGTGTTGATTGCAGAATCGATCCAGCTGAGTGTTTCAAAAGGGTGAAAGCGTTGCTTCAAGGGCATCCCGACTTGATCCTTGGGTTTGACAACTTCATGCCAAAGTGCTGGCGCCGGATGGAGCCTTCGACATTTGAAAAGAAGCCAAACTATAACGATGCCTTAGCTTTTGTTTACAAACTGCGAGTAATTCATTATCCTTCTTTTCTGAAAAGTGCTCAACTACCTATTTTTGCATCAGTTGTTTCTGCAGTCTCCCTAATTTTTTTTCCTTCCTGCAGAATCGCTTCTCGAATAATGACGAGAGGTATAGGTCTTTTTTGTATACCCTGAGCATGATTTGGACTGAGCACAAGTCCCTCGATGAAGTATTCGAAGAGGTTTTTCGCTTTTGCCATATACCATTTATGTTACAATTTCAAATTTTGTTTCTGGAGATCTCTCAAATCATTTAGTTCTTCAGGTAATGGTGCTATTTCAGGATGACAATGACTTGCTTGAAGAGTTCTGTCGTTTCATACCTTTTGGTTCAGAAAGATTACCTTCTCATCATGTGTCATCTGTTGGACCTTTGAGGCACCACGATGAAGGGAAACCAACATATACGAATGATGCTCAAGGTGAAGAGGTACTGGAGTTTTGTTAACTTCTTCTCAGTATTCTGGATGTGTGGGTCATAAATGAGTCTGATTACATGTAGACGTAGATTATAAGTGAACAACAATCTTCTTTATTGCATATGGTCACTAATGGTATATTTCTGCATAGGAAAAGACTTTAGGAAGTAGGAACTGCTTGGTAGTGATACCCTGTTGTATTCAATTTAACATACTCTGACATGACACATTGTGTCTTCTAGTTGCTTCAGAAGAAACAAATATGCAATTCACATGCTGAAGGTGAATTGAACAATGAATTGCATGACCTAGAGCACAACAAGAGAAGAAAACACCTTCAGAGAAGTCACAAGGATCGGAGAGAGTATGAGTCAGCCAAAATGGACATGGAGCATGAAAAGGATTTGAACAATATGCTGCTGCAGAGAGGTGAAGAAAGTACTTGAAACTTTCTAATTCATTGTAATAAAAGCTTTTTCCTAAGAATCATAGGAACATTGTGCATAGTAACTTGGTAATTAATTAGTGATTCATGCATCACAGGACTTTCTATGTGCATTCTCAGTGAACATAGATGCTAAAATGTCCACATACATGTCAATTGTTTTTAGTTTCAATTGTTAATTCATCTTCGTTCCTGCTCAAACCTTTTACTGAAAGAAAAAACTGTGAGTCTTTTGTAACTGGCCTTTGCACATATATGATATTTATGATTTTTCATTCTAACTTTAAACAAGATGTTGTTAATTCTTTCTTAAGATATGCTGTTATGATGAGATTCTGAGGGACTGTAGTTATAGTAGTATTGCCTTTACAAACCAAACAATTGCAGGCCTGCTTGCAGTTGCTACATCATACCTGCATCAAATACCAACACCTTCTCCACATCATTCCAACAACATAAAGGTCTTGTTAAACATACTCTACATTTGATTGTGTGCCCTCTCTCTTAGATTTGTTAAATGTCCTATTAGAAAAAAGCAGAAAAGTGGTCAGGTTTACCTTTTCTTTTTAACTTGCTGTATGATGACTGAGGCATTTCTCATGTATGATCTAGAAAAATCCCACCTCTCAATATCTATAAGCTGGTAACTAGATTTTGGCACCAAGTTACCGTTTATCTTTCATAGTTGTTGTTTCATCATGCCGACAAACCTCCTTGCGCTATTTAGTTATAGTATTTTATCATAAATTACTGTATGAATATTGCAATCATGTTATTTTTCCTGCTGTGTGGCCCCTTTCTTATGAGGAAGATTTCCATGTGGTAAAAATGATAAAAGGGACAAAATAGGAGTATGCACAAATATACCATGTACTAGTGTTGTCAGGGATGTCACATTACAACATTGTAGGAACTTGCATATTATGGACAACATTTATAGTAACTTGCATATTATGGATGTTATACAAAACATTGTATTTTTATCCACATTACAACAATAATAACAAAAACAAGCCATAGTGCCTGGGGTCTATTACATCTCTTACTCTCTTACACAACTAATCCTAATCAGCTTCACTGACTAGTTGGAGCATCTACTGATCTCCTTTTGATATTTCAATATTATTTTAAATACTTTTCCTCATTTTATTTTCCATCAGAGCATCACCTGATTGTTCAAGGTTGTATATTTTTCTTATTTTGTTTTTTCTAGTAAGCTGCACATCCACATTAATATCCTCATCTAGAAAACAGTGAACCCTGAGCACTCAGCAACATTAACTTGTTGTGTGTGTGTTTTTTTCCTAACCATCCAATATTCCTATCACATTTATTTAAAATTAATTTTTAATTTGACCCAACGGTATTCAGATTTTTTCTTATCTCCATTTTGACTTGATCACAAGCTTACCAATATTATTGTCTGATTGCTAATCAAAATCAACATGGGTTAGTCTTGCTTCAAGATGACTCAGCAAATCCAGTGGAGTTCGATACCCATTTAAGGTCATTATTCCTTCTCGTGGTGGTGACCAGTAGGATTCCCATGACCACCAATAACCCACTAGAAACAATTAATTTTTTCTTCATTTTTATCTTGAACATATATAAATAAATGTATAATATCTTTCTCTGATATTTTTCTTTGAGAAATAGATCTATTAAAAGGACAGGTTGTGAATCTGAAGAAACCTTGATGTAAATTATGTCCAGTTCATGGATTTATAAACTATTTAGTGCAAAGTTATTATATCAAATAAAGACTTGATTGTAAGTTTGTAACTGTGAAAGATATGTTTTTTATTAGAGAAGAACAAGAAATATATTTAAACAAGTAATTATCATCAAAATTGATGAAATATACTCTTACCTTGTGTTTGATAAACCCATGTCCAAATATATGTTATTGTTCAACTTGGTGTGACATCGAAATCAAGGCCATGTTGCAGAAAGAAGAGGATGGGAAGGCAGTAGGAAAACAGTGTAGGTGTTACTTAGGAAGATATACGCCATCACTCATTCACAAGTATATATATCCCATCCAACATCCACAGTATATGGCGAAGGTTTGAATAAACTTGTAATGCAAGTTAATGGGATTGTGACTTTATATTTTAAGTGGACACAGATGTAAAATAATATAAATTGGTGGCATCATTTGACATGTATGTGTGCATGTGGATGTATGCAATCAACCATTGACAAGTATATACATCTCATCTAACATCCACAATCTATAGCAGTGATTGCAAAAGGCGCTCGGGCACTCGCCTAGGCGCTCGGGCGAGACGAGGCGAGGCCCGAGCGCCTCGCTAATGTCCTAGGCGGCGCGCTTCAATCAGGCGCCGCCTGGGCGCTCGCCCGAGCCCAGGCGCTGGGCACTTCGGGCGAGCGCCTGGGTAAACCGAACCAGAATTTTAGGTCTGGTTCGGTCCTGGTTCGGTTGTTAGTTGGTTCAATCGAACCAACTAAACCGATATAACCCCAACCCTAACCTAACACTAACCTGCTGCCGCTGCCGATCCCGATCGCGATCTCGTCGCTCGCTGCCGTTGCTCCCGCTGCCGCTGCTCGCCGCTGTCGCTGCTCGCGCCTCCTGCGAGCCCTCCTACTGCTCGCGCCTCCCGCGAGCCCTCTCGCTGCTCGCGTCTCCTGCGAGCCCTCCCGCGAGCCTTCCCGCTGCTCGCGCCTCCCTCGAGCCCTCCCGCTGCTCACGCCTCCCGCGAGCCCTCCCGCTGCTCGCGCCTCCCGCGAGCCCTCTCGCCTCCTACGAGCCCTCCCGCGAGCCTTCCCGCTGCTCGCGCCTCCCTCGAGGCCTCCCGTGTTAGGACTCTAGCTAGGAGAGTCCTAATTGAGAGGGACATTCTGTTAGGACTCTAGCTAGGAGAGTCCTAATTGAGAGGGACACTCTGTTAGGACTCTAACTAGGAGAGTCGTAATTGAAAGGGACATTCTGTTAGGAGGTTTTTTATTAGAGAAGAATTAGGAGTTGTAAGGGAATATGAGTCTTGAGTATGAGTCATATTAGGAGTTGGTTAGAAGTAAGAGTCTTAAGTAGGTGTCCTATTAGGAGTTAGGGTTTAGAAGCCCTATAAATAGCCATGTATTCCTTCTCTTTTCTTAAGCAATAGATGAATCTTTTCTGCAGCCTTTGAGCAGCAACTTGGAGGGAGGAACCCCTATAGAGTTCCAAGGAGGCCGATCCCCTAAAGAGATCAACCCCAAGTTTAGAATCTGCAAGGGTTCTATCACCTGGTATCAGAGCAGCGTTCTTGGCGTCTCGCTGCCCTTCCACAGCCATCCATCAACCCTCCACAACCATCCAAAGCAATTCCCATAATTGCTTAAAAGATCGTCGCCCAATTCCACCATCATCTCCACCACCGCAGATCAACCTTTGATCTCCCCGTGAATTGCAACAGGTTCTGGTTTCCTACCTTACTGTTGCTGCAATTTATTTATCCCTACCCGAAAATCCAAAAAAAAAAAAAAAATTTCGTTCCTTTATTGCTGCAAATTTTCATCGTAAGTTGCTGAAATTTTTCGACGAGAATTCTGCTATCGCAACTTACACCAATTTTCTTGCTGTTACTATCAAAATTTTCTTGATGGACATCCTTGCTATCATATAAACTGAGATATTGCTGTCAACTCTCTCCTCAAATCTCTCAAATTTTTTGTGGAGATTTCGTCGAAAAACCGCTGTTTCTTCGACGATAATTCTGCTCTTACAAGAGAACACAATTCTGTAGCAAACTTTCACTGATTTCTATCAAACCTATACATGCCTTTAACTCGTCAACAAAAGAGAGATCTTAACATCACAGATTTGGAGTCATATACTATGGCATCTGAGGAGGCAATCAATGCTAAATTTGAAGCCTTTGAGGCACGAATGGAGGATAAGATTCGGACTCTCCTTACCGAATTCAGTTTGGGCCGACCACCAAGCCCGAAGAAATCACATCAAGGAGAGAGCTCTAACCAATCACATCATGCCCAAAGAGATGACTTCCAAGAGAGGGGAGGCTCTATGACCGACCCCAACTATTCGCGCATGAGAGTGGACTTCCCTAGATGGGAAGAAGGAGACCCAATTGGTTGGATCTCGCGCGCTGAGCGATATTTTCGGTACCATAAAACTGCGGATGCATCCATGGTGGAAATTGCAGCTATACATCTTGAAGGGGATGCCATACAATGGTTTGACTGGTTTGAACACACTTATGGAGCCCTTTCATGGCGACAATTCAAAGAAGGACTACTGATCCGCTTCGGACCAACTTATTATGAGAACATTGACGGACAACTAGCAAAGATCCGACAAACCTCTACCATTCAGGAGTACCAAACCAGGTTTGAAAGGTTATCTAATCAAACTCGTGATTGGTCTGAAAAACAGTTATTGGGGACTTTTATTGAGGGCTTAAAGCCGGAGATCCGGGGAGAAGTTAAGGCGCGACAACCATACACGCTTATGGCAGCCATCTCTTTCGCACGACTTCAAGAGGAGCGATTGAACCATGAAGCCCGGAGGACAAGGATCACTCCACGACCTACAATACTAAAGCCCTCAGCCCCCCCTACTATCAACCGAGTCCCTGCACCGAAAAGGTTAACAAGAGAAGAACTTCGGGAGCAATCTGCGAAGGGGTTATGTTGGCATTGCGACGAGCCGTGGAGCCGCGAGCATCGCTGTAAAAAAGGAAGAATTCTTATGATTGAACCAGTAGAAGAAGAGGTCATTGAACATCTAGAAGAGAGCCTTGAACATGAAGAAGAAGATATGGAAGAAGAGCCACAGCCGACCGACATTACGGTACACGCACTAGTCGGCTATTCAAATCCGCAAACGATGAAAGTTGGAGGCCTTCTCAAACAACAGCCGATCACTGTTCTCATCGACACGGGTAGCACTAATAACTTCCTGAATAGTAAGGTTGCTGCTCGGATGGCACTGCATATTGAAGGTTGCAGCAAGTTCGATGTAAAGGTTGCCGACGGTAGAATCCTAAAGTGCGACCAAAGATGCCCGCAGGTGAAACTATTACTGCAAGACCAAGAAATTATCACCGATTTCTTCCTCCTACCAATCGATGACTATGAGGTAGTGCTTGGTATAGAATGGCTGACTACACTAGGTGATGTCTCTTGGAACTTTTCTAAATTAATTATGAAATTCTACTATAAGGGCAAGCAGATCATCCTACGCGGGAAGCGCGGAAGCAACGTTACCACTGTTTCGACCCAACGAATGGAGAAATTTTTACATAAAGTAAATGGTGCCTTTTTGATGCACCTCCAGCAGCAACCAGAGGGGAAGAAAATAGAATTTGAAGATCAAAATCTTGCTCAATTACTTACTGAATTTGCCGACATATTTGCTGAACCGCACGGTCTTCCTCCTTCTCGGCAACATGACCATCGAATTCCAATCCTTCCGGGCAAGCCACCAGCGAACACTCGACCATACCGATATCCTCACCTCCAGAAAGATGAAATTGAAAAGATCGTAAAGGAGATGCTTGAAACAGGGGTGATTCGACCAAGTTGCAGCCCCTATTCCTCACCGGTGCTACTTGTACGCAAGAAGGACGACACTTGGCGGATGTGCATCGACTATCGAGCTTTAAATGGCATCACCGTCAAGGACAAATACCCAATACCAGTGGTGGATGAACTTCTTGATGAATTGAAAGGAGCTCGAGTCTTCACGAAGTTGGACCTCCGATCCGGTTACCACCAAATTCGGGTATGTAACGATGACATTCCAAAAATTGCATTTCGCACACATGATGGCCATTATGAATTCTTGGTAATGCCTTTTGGACTCACTAATGCTCCTTCAACCTTTCAAAGTCTCATGAATGATATATTTCGGAGCTTTCTTCGTAAATTTGTGCTGGTATTTTTCGATGATATTCTCGTTTACAGCCCTTCTCTTGAGACTCACTTTCAGCATTTACGGATTGTTTTGACGATCCTCCGGGAGAATACTCTTTTTGTTAAGCAACCAAAGTGCAGCTTTCTCCAGCAAAAAGTAGAGTACCTTGGGCATATAATATCAGAAGAAGGAGTGGCGGTAGACCCAACAAAAATTGAGGCAATGCAAGGCTGGCCGAAACCTACAAACGTGAAATTACTGCGGGGGTTCCTTGGACTAACGGGCTACTACCGAAAATTTGTTAAGGACTATGGGAAGATCAGTGCACCACTCACTTCTTTACTGAAAAAAGATGCTTTCCAATGGTCGGACAAAGCCTCTACTGCCTTCGACAAACTTAAAGCAGCCATGACAACGACGCCGGTGCTTGCGCTACCAGATTTCAATAGACCCTTCATCATTGAGGCCGACGCATCTGGAGTCGGAATTGGAGCCGTTCTCATGCAAAATGGTCGACCACTCGCATACACTAGCAAGGCATTATCTCCCTCCCATCAAAATATGTCAGTATATGATAAGGAGATGCTTGCCATTGTACACGCAGTAACGAGGTGGAGACCCTACCTGATCGGCCGGCGATTTCAAATTAAAACTGACCATAAAAGCCTCAAGTACTTTTTGGAGCAAAAGATATCATCTCCTGAGCAGCAAAAATGAGTAACCAAACTTCTTGGATTTGATTATGAAATTATTTACAAAAAGGGGAAAGAAAACGTTGTTGCAGATGCACTCTCACAGCTACCTGAACAAGCTAAGGTTTCAGCCATCTCCCTTCCTACCACCGGTCTCCTCGAGGACATTAGGGAAGAATGAAAGAAGGATCCAGAGATTAGCAAGATCATAAAAAAATTGGAGGAGGATCCAAGGGCAATAGCCCACTACACTTGGGATTCGAGGGATTTACGTTACAAAGGTCGCATTGTGCTTATACCTGACTCCCCTTGCATCGCAATCATCTTGTATGAAATGCACTCTATACCTTCAGCAGGGCACTCTGGATTCCTAAGAACCTACAAAAGAGTGAAGCAAAATTTTTATTGGAGAGGGATGAAAAAAATTATTGCTGAATATGTGGCACAATGTGATGTATATCAACAGCACAAGGGTGAAACTGTGGCAAATCCAGGGAAGCTACAACCACTACCCATACCAGACTTAGTGTGGACTGACATCTCCATGGACTTCATTGAAGGGCTACCATCTTCTAAAGGTAAAAGCACGATTCTCGTGGTGGTTGATCGACTTACGAAATATGCTCATTTTTGTGCTGTGAGAAATCCCTACACTGCTGCTAGTATTGCTCAGATTTTCATAGAAAATATTGTTAAACTGCATGGGATGCCAAGGTCCATCGTAAGTGATCGTGACAGGATCTTCACTAGTAAATTTTGGACCGAGTTATTTCAGTTACAAGGCACCAAACTCAAGATGAGCACAGCATATCATCCACAAACTGACGGCCAAACAGAGGTGGTAAATAGGTGCTTAGAGACGTACCTCCGGTGTTTCGCTAGCGACCGACCAAAAGAGTGGGCAAAATGGCTTCCTTGGGCCGAATGGTGGTATAATACTACATATCATTCATCTACAAAATGTGCCCCTTATGAAGCATTGTATGGTCGACCAGCACCTGTGATTCCAAAGTATGTAATTGGCTCGGCCAAGGTAGATCAGGTTGACCAAGAATTGATTGATAGGGACAAACTCTTACAACTGTTAAAAGATAATCTCTCTACCGCTCAAGCCAGAATGAAGCAGCAAGCCGACACACGACGAAGTGAAAGAGAATTTTCAGTGGGAGATTGGGTTTATCTTCGCCTACAACCATACAAGCAACTCTCTATCAACACTCGAGCCTCCATGAAGCTATCCCCATATTTTTATGGGCCCTATCAGATCACAGAGCGTATTGGAGCCGTGGCATACAGACTTAAATTACCTGAAGATGCCAAAATTCACCCTGTCTTCCACGTATCATGCCTAAAGCCCAAGTTGGGAGAACACGAGTCACCCCAGATCCAACTGCCCAACACAACTGAGGATGGAGTTATTCAAGCCCAACCACAGGCCATCCTCGATCGTAGGATCGTGATGCGTCGCCGACATCCCTCTACTGAAGTACTAGTGCATTGGAATAATCTACCACTTGAAGACGCCACATGGGAACCATATGAGGAGCTGAAGACCCGGTTCCCTGAGTTCATATAATCTCAGCCTTGAGGACAAGGCTGATTTGAAGAGGGCGGGTCTGTTAGGACTCTAGCTAGGAGAGTCCTAATTGAGAGGGACATTCTGTTAGGACTCTAGCTAGGAGAGTCCTAATTGAGAGGGACACTCTGTTAGGACTCTAACTAGGAGAGTCGTAATTGAAAGGGACATTCTGTTAGGAGGTTTTTTATTAGAGAAAAATTAGGAGTTGTAAGGGAATAGGAGTCTTGAGTATGAGTCATATTAGGAGTTGGTTAGAAGTAAGAGTCTTAAGTAGGTGTCCTATTAGGAGTTAGGGTTTAGAAGCCCTATAAATAGCCATGTATTCCTTCTCTTTTCTTAAGCAATAGATGAATCTTTTCTGCAGCCTTTGAGCAGCAACTTGGAGGGAGGAACCCCTATAGAGTTCCAAGGAGGCCGATCCCCTAAAGAGATCAACCCCAAGTTTAGAATCTGCAAGGGTTCTATCATCCCGCTGCTCGCGCCTTCCGCTCCCTTTCCCTTTCCCGCTGTCGTTGCCGCCGCTCGCCGCTGCTGCTGCCGCTGCCGCCGCTCACCGCTGCTGCTGCTGCTGCCGCCACTGCTGCCGCCGCTCGCCGCTGCTTCCTCGTTTCTCCGTCAGCAGGTTTATACTGTTAATGTGATTATATTTATTAATTATATTATATATTTTTATATTTTATTTAAAATTTTAAATAATTATATTTATTAATTATATTTTATATTTTTATATTTTAGCGCCTCGCTTCGCTCAGGCGAGCGCCTAGCGCCTCGGGCGTTTTTGGACCTTGGCGCCTTTTGGCGCCTAGCGCTTTTTAAATCACTGATCTATAGTGAAGGTTTGAATAAACTTGTGATGCAAGTCAATGGCATGTGATTCTATAGTCTATACAATAAACACACAGTACTCCATTTCATCTTGTATAACAACATTGATCATATCCAACATCAGGCAGAGATAAATGATTTTTGTTAGATGATATAACCTTACTATTCCAATGGATATCTAGGGCTCCATATTTTCTCTATTTATATTCCCCTTGGTTCGAGGCCAATATCCATGTTATTTTATGCAGATGCTAAAAATACATTTTTCGTTCTCATTCAAGGCACTTATATTCTAATATTATCACATACTAAAAAGGGAGATATGCATACCATGATATGCAAAATTCAAATGTTGGACCAAATGTTTAAATGGTAAAACAAGCCTCATTAATAAATTGGAACAAATTTCTCACTTCAATGTTTGGTTGAGCTAACTCCTTATAGACAAACTTACTGTTAATGGACCAGATACAATGCGCTCAATGTCTACACAGTTAGGATGCTTTTCATGCAGGAAAATAGAATTCACAAAGTAACACTATGATTTGAGCAATCTTCTAGAAGATGTCTTGCATGTAGTGGGCCTTTCAGACCCTGTCAATGTGTATTAGGTTTGGGAATACTATCTTTGTGCATGTTCGCCCACACAGAGAGATCACAATGTTCTCCTGTTACCACCATTTACCATGGCCAAAAATGATTTAGTAACTCAATAACTTGTATAAAGCAACCCTTGACAATATGTTCTGAAATTATTAAACTCAAATCATATGTAGTGTGCCAATCAGGTAATACAATGTCACACTTTTGACTTTACTTTTCTTGATATGGGAATATGAGGACAAAACCAGTAAAGATGATTTAGAAGATGAACAATCTTCCAATTCGTGAATCCAATTAAATGTTTTTATTAATTAGACATTTTTTTAAACGACATCTGGTAAATGCAACTATTTAGTCAGACCCATGAATGGAGTTCCCAGTTCCCATGACACTCCATTTCATGTCTATTACCAAAGTTATCATTAAAATTTTATTTAGAGCATGAAAGAATTAATGTTATTTTTTGATTAATATTGATTTATTTGAACATCAAAACTCAGTATTTGAATATTGATTTATTGATTTCATGCCTATTGCCTTTTCCAATCACATAATATATTTCTTTCAACATGCTAGGCTACTAACATTTTTTAAAAAGTTCCAATGCCTCAACATATAAAAGAAAATGAAGAATATGTTATTTACTTTTAAAAATGGAAAAGAGATTGTTTTGTTTATTAATTTATGCTAAATATCTGGTTTTGAGTTGCCCATTTTATTTGGTGACAGTGAGGAGTTAGGTGGAGTGGGATTGTTAGACAATATTTTGTGATGATTTAATTAAGGATGACTGAGTTGACTTTCATTCACACTTGGACATGATCTCTTATCCAAATAATAAACTGGAAGCACAACCTGATTCTTTTTCTTTCTATTTTGCTCTGATTTTATTGTATTTGGGTAAACTCTTGTTTTAGAAACCTCCCTACATGGCATTTGGCCTATGTTAGTCTACTGTGTAAAGTGTAAACAACAGCAGTTTGCATTTCTGAAGCTTCTTCATGACATATCAGTCCATGCTTCCATGATTATGTATCATTTTCTTATAGGAAAACAAGATTTTAACATTGTCTAATGGTAGCTGTATCTCTAGTCTTCTAGTCAAAACATGCTACATGCTTATTACATCTGAGGAGTCTAAGATTCACAACAAGTGCATTTAATTTTCTGTGGATAAGCATTGCTACATATCCTGGTTACCAGCAGAGATCATCTTTTGATGGGGATAAGTTGCAGGATAATTTCCATTTGTGACCCGATTTGTTGACTCTTAACATCGTGGAATTGCTTCCTGGATCCATTATCATGCCAAAATGGCATGTGCATGTTGCCAGTGCCTAACTTGCGAAATCTATATTTGGTTGTTATTTTCATCTTATTTAGCATTTAATATTCAATAAAATTATCATCCTATTCTAATGCAGCTCTTTCTCTTCAAGGCCATCAAGCTAGACTAATCATGGAAAAGGAGTCTTTCATGGATGTGGACCTTGAAAGAGATGATATCAAGAATGTAAAATTGTCCAAGAGTGATAGGAATATAGAAGGGAAAAGGCTAATTAAAAAGGGCCCTTCTTCTAAAGATGCAGATGCTTCTGGAAATAATTTTTCTAGAGAAAATGAAAAATGTGATCTCAGAAGAGCAGATTCAGAGCTAGATCTCTCAAACTGTCAGCGTTATGCCTGTAGTTACTGCTTTCTTCCTAAGAATGTAGACTTCAGATCTTATATTACTTTTTCTGTCTTTTAGTAATTTAGTTTTCTATCTTTTGCTAATCTATTATGTGTGCTTTTCAATAGTATCCAGTACCTCCAGCAAGCGGCATGACTGAGCTTGGTGCATCTGTCTTGAATGTTCATCTGGTATCTGTTACTTTTGGAAGTGAGAATTGTCCTTTTAAGTTTACACGCAGGAACAAGTATGAAGAATGCTTAAATAGATGTGAGGATGATAGGTATGTTTAACTTTGTAACCAATGTGAAATCTTGCATGTAGATTGTTCAAGACCATTATAGCCCTTACAATAAGCTCTAGCACTGAGAAATGCGTCATAAGAGCCCACAACCACATATTTTCTTTCATGACTGGAAGATGCATCAATAGTTGAATTCTTTTATAATATCATGACTGTTTCCAGGTTTGAGCTGGATATGTGGTTAGAGATTGCAACTTTAACTGTCAAGAGAGTGGAGGAGTTACTAGAGAAAATCCACTCTCACAAAATTGAGCCGGAAATCAATATTCGAATTGAAGACCACTTTACTTGTAAGTATATGCATAAAGTGACAAAGCTAAACTTGTTTGGAGTTTGCATTAAAAATTTTGGATTGGAGATTATGTTATGTTTATGTTATGCTACAGCTCAAGACTTGAGATGTCTAGAACAGTTGTATGGTGACTATGGACTGCATGTTGTTGATATTCTACGTGAGAACGTGAGTGCTTCATTGCCTGTCATATTGACTCGTTTAAAGCAGAAGCTAGAGGAAGGGTTAAGAATGCGAGCAGACCTTCAAAATGATTGGGCTGAAGTTTTCGTCAAGAACCATTCAAGAGCACTTGACCACCGTAGGTTCTATTTTAAGCAGCAAGATCCAAAGACCCTGAGTTTCAAAGGTAACTTTAGCCTGACTAGATATCATGTACATTCTTTTCTGTTTTCCTTTTTTGTGATTCTTTATTATATCATAAAGTTTGGCTGGGCCTTAGACCTAAAGAAGAAGAAGAGAAGGAAGAGGAGGAGAGGAAGAGGGGAGAGGAGGAGAAGGGCAAGAGGAGGAGGAGGAGAGTATGGGTGGACTGGCAGTGGCAGTGACTGATGGGCAGCGTGACGGAGGTGAATGCGAGAGGAGAAATCATGCGCAAGAGAGAGGCTGGTGGGGGTTATGTATTCCTAGTAAAAAAATAAAGAAATAATTGGGTATGGACCAGATGGTTAGCCCTATTCGATAGACTTACCAGGCAGCAAGCCATGTATTGGATCTGCTTTGCAACCTCAGAGCAAACACATTGTTGAGAGGGGTAGGATTTCCGTCATCAATCTAACTGTTATCTGATAGCCTGGCCAAGGGGATGAGGTGTCAGTGGAAAGAAATCCTCTTCCCTAGATACCAGGGCGAAAAATCTAAAGGGATAGTCATGTCTTAGTTCATGCTCGGACTGGAAAGTACCGTCTGGTATGTACTGGTTTAGGTGAAATGAAGTTCCCTGCTTAGACCATTCTATAAATTTTGTATAAAATTGGGTTCTAGTTTGTTGTGGATTTATTTCAATTGGCATGCATGGGTAGCCCATTCTATACAGAATATCAAATAGCCATTAGCTGCAAACAGATGCTAATGTCCATGCAGCAGCTACACAATTTATCATTATCTAGCAATTTATGTTTCTTTGTTGTTTCAAGCAAATTGGCAACTTTAAACTTGAGGTAGTTGTTACTTCTGTTACAGTTAACGAGTTTTATTATGGCATAGGTTCTGCAAGACTTTGGATACCTATGTTTGTTCTTTTGACAACTAATTTACTATATTTTATAAACATATCTTCATAATTTGTTCATCCTGTAAGAACTGCCCAGAAGCACTGATTGTTCCCTGGTGCCCTGCTCATGCACATGTCTGGCCACATTCTGGAGAGTTGATGGATCAGCAGTATGGTGATGAGTGACCTTGTTCTCAAAGATCATATCCTAGTATTATTTTAATGAGTAGTTTTTAGGAGTTTGCAGAGTTTTGCTGAGGGGAAAATTCATCTCCTAATATAAGGTACAATTTATATCAAAGTTCACAATTTCATGCACTGACAATGGACCTTTCAAGGCACAGACCGGTACCATACCAGTCCATACGGGTGTCCTGAGTGTTGGTATGCTGGTACATATCAATTTAAAAAAAAATCCTGAAAAAATACTTAAAACACAATAAAATGTCCTGTCGTACAGGCATTATACTGGCTGCCTTTAAGCATAGTCAGGCCTATGGATTCAGAGTACTTGGCTCCTTGTTAAGGAAGAAAGTTTTTATTGACCTATCAGATGAACATCTCTTGGTATGTACGGTTGCAACAACCTAGCTGATTAGAAAAGAATAATGCATTAATAATCAAGTGAGGTGCCAAAAGTCACAATATTCATTTTTTTTTTCTATTTCATTTATCTATTTTGAATGATCCTTGTGCATTTCTTTATCCACTAATGTGATGACATGATTGTTCAGCTATTCAATGATAATATCTGCAAGTATCCTACCTCTTCATTATATGCTCTTTTATATATTTGGAAAAAGGACATTTAAAAAGAAAGCAATTGGTGTTTTACACTGAATTATGATAATCTAGCAATCTAGAAGCTAAATGAGACTGGCATGGCAAAAGAACAACCTTAATATGCCACCTAGACTCACCTGCATCAGTGGAATAAATGATCATTCTGCAATTGATTATTTTTTGTGTAATCTTTAGAGACCAATTGGTTTTAGGTAGAAATTTATTATATCTTCGTGAACTTCTTTTTTTAGAAGAATTCTTAAAAAGGATAAATCTAGTGTACAAGGCTCCCGCCAATCAATGCACTCAGTCTTACCCCTTCAAGTAGAGAGGTGTTGCATTTCTTTTTTTTATAGAAGTTCTTTTGTGCAAACCTATAGTAGACAATCTGTTGTCATATTGCATTTGTTTTTTTTTATAGAAGTTCTTTTGTGCAAACCTATAGTAGACAATCTGTTGTCATATTGCATCTGCTTTTTTTTTTTTTGTTCTATAAAGTTGTTTTATTCCTGCTGTACTCAAAATTTGCTGTGTTCTCAGTTCATAGTTTGATGTTTTTTGTCATGTAGCTTTGTTGGCTGAATGTAAACTACTAAATGAGAAAATGGATGAGAACAATCATCTCAAGAGTGCTGCTGGGAATGGACATATTATATCTAATATGGTATTTGAATATACAGACACAGACATCCATGATGTACTGTACAAAATTATTGCGTTATCAAGTGTTGAAAATTGCACCTCAAAGGATGAGCTGGACAAGATCATGAAGGTATGGACAACATTTGTGGAGCCAATGTTTGGAGTTTTTTCACGGCTCCAGGACACTGAAATTAACAAAGAAACTATGAAACATGGTTATAAAGGTAGTGTGTCATCCTCATGGCAAAGCCATGGTGCTCCTTGTGCTAGAGGTTTTTCAACACATCTCAAATCTGGTTGCCTTTTCAACCCATCTGTTCCTCAACTTGGAAAAGAAAATCTTAAGAATTTTGAGGTATTATTCTGCTTATTTTTACATTAGCAAAAATTTTAAGTCTGAAGTGCATTGTACATTTTATCCTTGCTTTTACTTTACATATTAGCCATGATCTATAAGTTTGTATATAAGTTTATACATTTTATCCTTTTACATTTTTCCTATTAGCTTAAGCTTTTCTAAGAGGTGCTACCTTAACTAATAATCTTATTATGCAAGTTGTGGTCTAAATCCTGGTTCTAGCCCCTTTAATGTTTAGTTTGCTCATGCAGGGTCTTTTGGCAAAGCCCGATGGCTTTTGGCTTGGGTCCACTTGTCAAACCCATTAATTCCTGCTTAGGCTTGCAATTTGATAGGGGATGTTAGAATCTTAAGTATAAGTTGGGCCTCTTTCCTATCATTTTAATATCAAGATGAATTATTAGTGTTGTAGTTAGAAGAGGCAACATAATTAGTATTAGTGATGTGAGAAGAGGTGGAGGGAGACATAGAAAGACTTTATTGTAAACTATAAATAAAAATTATAATTTTTAAATTTAACTAATGACATTGTTAAACGATCCATGTAGCCTATCCCAAATCGTTGAAAGTTGAAACATTATGACTTGTTATTCTTGTATCAAGATAAAGAATGCAAGTAGATTTTCTTTGTAGCACTATTTTATTTATTGAAATATAATTTTACTTCTATCTACCAATTGAAATATTTTAGCAAGGATTGTATGTACCAAGAGTGATTGTACATAGCATTCCGCACACACATTCTCTCTCTCCGTCCCTCTCTCTTACTCTCTCACTCTCTGCCAACCACCAGAGACATGCCAGAACTAGGTAAGTATTTGGTTTTTGTATTTGTTTCTCTTTCCATTTGATCAGCTTTTCCAATCCAGGATGGAACATACTGTCACGGACAAACTTTGAAACAGGGTGTTTGATGTAATGCTTATATATGTCCGTGTCTTTTGGCATGTTCATGCCTTGTACAACATGTAGAGGGGCGGCCGAAGGCTTAATAGTCCCATTTTAGTTGGGTTGGTGGCCTCTTTAGGCTTGTAAATAAAGGTTGTGTCATGTGGACACGCGCGAGAGCTTTTCGGTCTGTAATAGACCATTTTACCCTTTGTTGTGCCACTGTTCAGAGCTTGTAAAGTCTGTTTGTAATTTGCATTGTCTATGAAGTGTTTTTCGGAGATGTTTGCTTGTGGATCCCGATTGAGGCGTTCTCTCTTGCCCGTTCTCTCTTTTGTTGGTCCTAAGGGACAATGGGAGTCTTCGGGGAGGCTGACCTTTGCGGACGGACACGCAAGGGTGCCGCATGACTTAGGCAAAACCAGCTAAGTCCGTGTCATATGGTATCAGAGCGGGACAAGCACTCATAGAAACACTTAGCATGCAAACGTGGGGGACCTAGCGGGGCTGCGTCGAGGGCAGTCTGCACACGCGCGATCGTTTGGGGGAAAAACGGACATGGAGATGTAGGGAAAGGAGTCGCTTAGAGGAGCGGGCATCTGACATTGGCATTCAGAGGAATGGCCAACCCTTCGCGCAAGAGGCACCACGAGAACAGACAAGCTTGGAAGAATGTGGAGCGCACAAAGGTTGGGATGGCTGAGTTTGAGCTACGGCTCAACGTTGACAATTATACTTGATGGTGCTCTAGGCAAGCGAGGCGCTTGGCAAGAATGAGACAATGCAAGGTGGAATTAGTTGTTCAGCGATCAAAAGAGTTATGCAAAGCTCACAGAGGTGAGGGGAATTGCTAACTCGAAGAATTTGGTACTCATGCATGGGCTTGTATGCGGACGATGGAATGTTCGTGGCCATCCCAAGGCGGTCGAGACTCGGCGCCATGGAGCATTGAAACTTTCTCTTCGGCATGCGAATGATACGTCCGGAGGAGGCTGAAGTGTGCAACGAGTTCAGCATGTTGCTAGGCCTTGAGGGGTGCAGCGGTGGCTGTATTGACGTGGAGGCGCAATCTAGCAAGTGCGTTTGCAAGAGGCAGAACAATGCACAGTTTGTTCAGCAGATCGGAGTAGTCCAAGGGGATGGTGGTCTCCGAAACGAAGAGAGATGTTGCTCCAACGGGATAGTTATCCAGGAGGGATAAGTCTCGGCACTCCAGAGGGAGAATCATATGAGACAGACTTCACATGTTGAGGAGTACCTCACAAACAACAACTCCACGAAGCTCAATGGACCGAGCAAGCAGCGAGGAGTTGCCGCATGATCTCGCTCGAGAGAATGCATTGGTGGATGCGTTGCGAGATCAAGTGGGGGAGCGACCTAAAGCAACTTAAATGAAGGCACACTTGGAGTCGATATGAGATCGGACTCAAGGGAGGGCTGACCCGTGGAATGGTGGGCACGAGGGCCACCATCGACTCAATGCAAAAACGAGGAACGGAGCAACTTGGGTGTAACTTGGTGAAGTACCCAAGCCGCATGAAGGGAGCCAGCAGAGAAGTTGGAACATGGAGCAGAGGCACAGTGCTTTTCTTAGACAGAGGTCAAGGACATGAGCTCTTGCAGAGGCAAGAGCAGGATCATGTTGTTCCATGGGTCCTTCATTCTGACGGAGTGGACTCATCTTGCATGGTGCCAAAGACGAAGGGAGCTTCGGGGCACATGCACCTTATCTCGGAGAAGCATTTGATGGAGGAACTAAGGCGACTCAATTTGCGGAGGCGAAGTTGGGTTCAGAAGGCCTTAGCACGGGGCAAGAGGACGCAGAGGCGGGTACTCTTGAAGAATATGCCACAGTGTTGCCATTCGAGTTGCTATGAAGGAAGCGGTGCGCAGCGGAGATTGTGCTGGTAGGGGCAGAGGCCCAGGATCCAGACAATGGTGCACAAATTACAGTGAAGTCGGTGGACTTCGGGAGCTACTAGGCGACGGACTATCCTAGAGCGGTGCTTCATCTAGGTGTGACCCAAGAGTGGGTGGATGAAGGTCGATTGCCAAAGGAGCGAACAAAATCGAAGGTGGAGGAGACCCTGCGATGTATTGGCAGAGGTCACATATGGAGGGTTCACAATTCGAGTTTATTCCACAAGGATCAGAATGCAATGAAGATGTCACCAGGAGGCGACATGGTGCAGCGGATCGTGGTGGAACAGTTCGTGGCAATGCGATACACACGACTGAGTCCCGTGAGGGATGAGATCATATGGAGGTATGATCGGGAGCTACTGGGAGCTCCGCTTTGGTGAACAACACGACGGCAAGAAGGGCTATGGATTCAAGTAGTGAAGGCCATGGTACCGCAGAGGCGGGTCTTCCGGGCGTGCACTGAATTTTGCATCGGATGAAAACCTTGGTCATCAGCATATGGGGGTTGGGTTCCACCAAGGGAAAAGTTTGAATGCAAGTACCAGTGAGTTCCATGGGAGGAACTTGATCATGCAGAGGTATGATCGAAGCAGCTGGAGAGTTGGACTGCTCCAGAGCTCATATTCGCTTAAGAGAGCCCGACAAGTCAGAGGACAAGGTCGAGTAAGCGAACGTTGCTACCAAGGAAGCTAAGGAGAACAGAATCGGTGCAAACCCTACAACGTGATGGCAGAGGCCATGCATGGGAGTTGCAGTCTGTCTTTCCATCGACCAAACGGACTGCTTGGAGAACATAGAGGTGTTGAAGCAGAGGGTCGAAAGGGGCGAGGAAGCGACGACAAGTCCAGAGGGACTTAGCTACCCAAAATCAAGTATCAGTCAGAATGGAGGTGGACTCAGAGGAGTGCCACGGAGACATCTACTGATCGTGAAGAAAAGGGATGCAGATGCGAGGCGACGGATAGTAGGGCCATGGGTATGGCAGCGCCATGGTACCGCAGAGGCGGGACTTCTGTGAAAGTCATTGATCCCTTGCTCTCACGGAGGGAGAGCGCTTGGTCGTGAAAGGGGCCGAGGAGGTGGAGCATGTAGAGGCAATCTCCAAGTACCGAGACAAGGCTGAAGGGCAGAGGCCAAGAAACTTCGTAAGACCGGTGTCAACAAGTTTCTCATCAAGATAGCCGTAAGTGAAGGACTTCGGGTCATGCAAGAGTGCACGACCAAGGAACGAAGCAAGCAGTACGCGGTGCTGTACCTTTGCTACTCAGTGGAGTAGGCGGCAGGGTTGATGGAGAAGACGGTACAATCCCAGAGGCGACCTCATCTATCAGAGAATTACTCCAAGTTGGGGTGGAAACTTCCTGCATTCCAGAAGTTCAATGGCTTTGAGAAGGTGAATCACAGTAACTAACTCAACGCAAGGAGTGCAAACACTTCAAGTACTTCAGAAGTGTGAGCAAAGAGCAGGCGAAGGCCAGTAACCAGCTTGATGCATGAAGTATAACCTCGAGGAGGCGGGCGAAGTCAAGTAACCTTTACCTTCTCAACTCTTAAGAGAATGGGCGAAACCGAGTACCCCAGTTCTCTTATCTATCCAGCAGAGGAGCTCTGCATAAGTTCAAAGACCCTTCGAAGATAATGGAAGACAATAGTTGTCAAATCCTCACCAACGGTGATCAGTGCTACTGAGAGTAGATTGTCCGCTTCATTTCCCAACGAAATGCCAATCGAAAGCGGAAGTGATGCGAACCTACTTGGATGCGACAACTAACTGAAAGAAGAGTCAATGAGCAGATTTTGTGGAGGAAGGACCCAAAACTTCAGAAGTTTGCGAGGCGATGCTCGTTAAAGCTCCAACAAGCATCCACCCAGTTCAAGCAGCATGTGGAAATTTTGAGAAACTGGCGCAGTAAGGATGGTCTTTTCCTTCATTTGGTGGATCCGCAGGAATCAACGAGGATCAACACAACTCAGCCAACCCCACACCAGAGTCAGAGTCATTGGCGAGTTGAAGCAGCATGGCGGATCAAAGGTTCGACTACCCAAAAACAGCAGCGGAGAGCAGCTGGGAGCCAGGAGGCGCATTACAGCTGGAGCGGAAGATTGAAGACTCAGCAAAGGCGAAGAGTTGCAGTGTTCACAAAGGCTTCGACGAGGACGTCAAAGGGATAAGTGGGGGAGAATGTCACGGACAAACTTTGAAACAGGGTGTTTGATGTAATGCTTATATATGTCCGTGTCTTTTGGCATGTTCATGCCTTGTACAACATGTAGAGGGGCGGTCGAAGGCTTAATAGTCCCATTTTAGTTGGGTTGGTGGCCTCTTTAGGCTTGTAAATAAAGGTTGTGTCATGTGGACACGCGCAAGAGCTTTTCGGTCTGTAATGGACCATTTTACCCTTTGTTGTGCCACTGTTCAGAGCTTGTAAAGTTTGTTTGTAATTTGCATTGTCTATGAAGTGTTTTTCGGAGATGTTTGCTTGTGGATCCCGATTGAGGCGTTCTCTCTTGCCCATTCTCTCTTTTGTTGGTCCTAAGGGACAATGGGAGTCTTCGGGGAGGCTGACCTTTGCGGACGGACACGCAAGGGTGCCGCACGACTTAGGCAAAACCAGCTAAGTCCGTGTCAATACGGCACTAGCAATGCCAATGAGCTTCCAGCACAGTGTTGATAATGTTTCAATTTTTTTTTTTTGGCATAAAATTCATTTAAGAAAAGGAATAAATGTGCTAGAGTAGGTTACATCCTAATCAATGAGTTTTGTAATCAATTACCTTCTTTTGGAACAGTTGATATTGGCACTAGTCAACAGAAATTTTTTGACATTTTTATTTCCTCAGTTATTTTGACTCATATTCTTCTTTTTTATTTAACATTTCTCTTATTGTATTGTACTTATTTTATTGTTGGAATGTTGTCTATAATTTTCGATCCTTCAATTCCCAATCTTTTGTACTTGGTGCATGTTGGGTATTTGTTTGATTCCCTGCATTTCTGGTACTTCTTGGGGTAAGAGTTTTTAAATAGCTTGAATATATGAAATTAACTTGAGTTTATGTTGGAATCTAGTGTATGCACTAGGACAGATACTTTACCACAGTCTTCCAGGCAGCCAATCACCATAGAAGTCTAGAAACTTAGCCAAAGGCATTCTGGGCTTTATCACATAATAACAAAATGTTGCTGTGTAGCCTTTTATGAAATATTCAAGTGGAAGTTGTATTTTTCAGTTTGTTTTGTTAGGATCAAGAGCACTAAGAGGGGGGGGGTGAATTAGTGCAGCGAAAATCTTTCACGATAAAAGAAAAACGTTCGAATGATAAAAGCGGTTTCGGTATGAAAGCCGATTCGTAAACCACTTTAACTTGAGATGAAGCGAGATGCAGTTAAAGCAAAGATATAAAGGCAGTTTGCAGTTATGATGGAAATCAGAACGTAAGCGCAAACTGAAATATGATGTTCGTACGATAAAACTGATTTGCGTCTAAACGCCGATTCGGAATGCACTGAATTTTGAAACACATTCGTAAAAGCACAGAAGGCAGTAAGCTATTGAGGAGGTTTGCAGTAAAGATAAGATGCTCAAAGTAAATGCAAACCGAGATTTATAGTGGTTCGGTCAATCTTGACCTACTCCACTTTTGACTTCCTCCATCGACGAGGTCACCGACGTCAACTAGAGGCCTTCCTTCAATAGGCGAAGGCCAACCACCCTTTTACAGTTTCACTCTTTTTGACGGGCTTAGGAGACAACCCTTACAGAATTTCCTTTCCTCTCTTAACAGATTAGAACTTGAAAGTTCTTCTTCCTCTTTTCTTCCAACTCATACAACACTTTGAGCTCTAAAAATCACAAAGTAAAATCAAAATTTCGGTGGTTTCTGGGTGCCCTTTCAGTGCTGAAAGGGTGGGGTATTTATAGGCCCCAACCCAGTTTGAATTTGGAGCTCAAAACTGTCAATTCCCGGAATTCCGGGATCTAGCGGTTGCACCGCCTGACTGGGGCGGTTGCACCGCCTGGCAGAGCTCGAAGACTGAGCCTCTGGGCGGTGCCACCTCCTGTCAGGGGCGGTTGCACCTCCTGCCAGAGCTCAAAGACCGAGCTCAGGCGGTGCCACCGCCTGACTGAGGCGGTTGCACCGCTCAGCCAGAGCTCGGAGACCGAGCCCAGGCGGTGCCACCTCTGTCAGGGGCGGTTGCACCTCCTGCCAGAGCTCGAAGACTGAGCTCAGGCGGTGCCACTGCCTGGCAGAAATCAGGGTCCGAATGGGTTGATCCATTCGGCCCAATTTGGGTTTTTCAGGGGCCCAATTGCCCCAAGATTAAGTTAATGGGATCACCTCCCATTTTCAACTTAATCATTGTGCTAACTACGATATTTCCTAAGATATTTACTGCAACTTGCTCCGGTGCGTCAATCGCTTCTTTCGGCGAGCTTCCGACGAACTTCCGTCGATCATCCGATGAACCCTCGATGATGCTTCTGCGGACTTCCGGCAAACTCCTGGACTTGCGACGATCCACTTGGCGAGTTCCAACGAGCTTCTTTGGCAAGCTCATGGACTTCTCGGATTTGTTCTCGCAGAACCTCCGACGACTGTCCGAACTTCCGTCGAACTCTCGAACTCCCAACGTGATCATTGTCTTGACTCCGGCGCAACTCCTGCTGCATATCTTATTTTCATTGTAGTTAATCCTGCACACTTATCTCAACATATAGATTAGATGACAAATGACAATTGACTTCATCATCAAAATCCGAGATTCAACATGTTTGGTTTAACAGATTCATTTTCTGAGAGAGACTGTTAGTGTTATGTGAGTGGGCCTTCATTTTGTATATATCCAATCCAAAAGCCTTGCATGTATATAGTTTGAAATGATGCCCAAACAAACTCATATTATGGTGGATTACTAGTCTTAATTCTGAGGTCTTTTGGTGAATGATCACTCTTCATTGTCGTCTTACTGAGCCATCATTTGAGTTCTCTCATTTTTATAGTATATTTTTTCCATTTCAGAGTTCTCACTTCACTTTGTCTCATTAGTGCTATCGTGCTATTTGAGCAAAACCTTTTCTCTATGCTTTCTCTCATATTTATGATCCAAACATGAATCAACTATCTCTTCTATGCGGTCACCAATGTACATACCTTCTTTCTTTTTTCTTCTTTTTGTGCTGCATTGTTATTCACATTGCTGATTTTGTGCTTTTCCAACCTTATGTTGCAACCTTATCTAAACATGTTCTTCTATGTTCTCTTTTAGCTAGTAAATTGGTACCATGCAAGTCTATTTGATGACCTATTGTGAAAGTACTATGCACCTTCTATTCTATATTACTGATGAGCATAGTCTGATTGAGTAATAATGTTTTGTTTGTTCTATAGGGATCTCAGAATCGTAAGTCTATTGCGCACAGGACATGTGGTGAACAACTAGAAATTTTTGATGAAGTTTATCAATACAATGAACTTGCTGCCATTTGTAATTGTGAAGATGGAAGAGAAGATGGTGAATTGTCACCTGAAGTACATTTTGAAGAGAATAGCCTTTTAGATCTTGAAGGTACTGTGATTGACAAAGTTGAAGTTAAGGATGGTCCAGAAGGCAAACAATATCAAGTATGTCCTGGAGAATCGATGTGTGATGTTGAGGCTGAGGCGAAGACCAAAGTGGATGATGTTGATGCTGTTGTAGATGCATCTGAGACAGTTGTAGATGCATCTAACAATCAATGTGATGATGTTGGTTATGATGTCCAGGAATCCTCTCATGAACATGATGGGGAAGAGGAAGGTATAGATCATGACACCAAGAGTGACGAAATGTCTGTTTTAGACATTTTTGAGGGAATTTGTCATCCAAAAATGACAAAACCTCTTACTGAGCGTGCACCTAGAGTATTACATCACAAAGACAGACGATCAAGGATCTTCTATGGCAATACTTCATTCTATTTGCTCTTTAGATTTCACCAGGTCAGAAGAATGTATTTCATTTCTGTATATATAGCTGGAGAAACAATTTTCTGTAATTTTATATAATATTTTATTTGGCAGATATTGTATGAGAGGATACTCTCTGCTAAAACCAATTCATCAGCAGCTGAGATACAATTGAGAACACTGAAGAATACAGGCCTTCCTAGTTTTTACGCCAAGTAATGTATCATAAATAATTTATTTATATGCATATATATTTAATGCTATATCATTATGTGCTATAACATTTTCCATGTCGGTGCAGATTTAAAGAATCACTTTACAGATTTCTTAACCATTCTATTGATAAATCAAAGTTTGAAGATGACTGCTATACTTTTGTTGGGCCTCAATCATATTTGCTTTCTACATTGAACATTTTGATATCTAAACTCGTGAAACAGGTACAAATTATCTAAACTCGTGAATATTTGCATTCTACTTTTGAATTTCATTAAACTCAAGTAATTCACATCTTTCTGTCAGCTACAAGCAGTTGCATCAAATGAGATGGACAATAGGTTTTTTCAGCTCTATGCATATGAAAATTCAAGAGGACCAGGGAGATTCAGTGATTTGGTTTATCTCCAAAATGCTTGTGTCATTCATGATGGGGACATTTTCCGATTTGAATGTGTAGGTTCTCATGGCTCTCTGTAGCTGAATTATAAGTTTCTTTTTGTTTTGCGAGCACTTTTCTCAACTCATGACTCATCAAATTTATTTTTGCAGTCTCTAAACCCTACACGGTTATCAATCCAGTTGGTGGAACATGCCTGTAAAGAAAGTGACTCAACTAATATTTCTCCAGGCTCTGATTTTGCAGATTACTTGTATAATGGTTTCCTTAAAAGTGTTCCAGATATAAAGGAAATGAGCAATGTTTTTCTACGGAGGTATCTTTTTGTATGATGGTTGAGGTTTTCTTTAATTGGCTGTTTTTTTAGGATTTATGTCTAACTGCAGGAATATGCGTAAGTGTAATTGTGATGATGAACATTCTGCAACTTGCGAGGCCATGAGTAAGATTCAGATGATCAACGGTCTGCAATGCAGGATGCTCAGTTCTTCTCAGGCACTAATCTCAAGATTTAACTAAACTTTGTGGCCAACTATGCTATGTTCTTAGTTGGTAATTAACTCCTTTCTTATTTGACACATGAAATGGATGTTCTGCAGGTATTATATGTGCTAGGCACAGAAGATTTCTTGTTCCGCAGGTGGAAGAACAGGAAATTGTCGGATGGTATAGGCTCCCTTACACATGTACCCGGCAAGAGTAGAGGACGTTTGAGGCGCTTTCTCTCAAAGTGTTTAGATCAATAAACTTTGAAGGAAGCAGCAAGTATATCAAATGCTCTGATGACATTTCGTTTTAATGTATGGCATTGCTTCTTCAGTGCCATAATCTTTTACTTTCATACCACTATTTAGGTTTTATGTTAGAAGAAATAACTTTGACCAATGCATTTTTATTGACCGAGAACTAACTCTTTCTTGGTTCTCCGCTTTTGTTTCTTATATGCAATTGTGGAACTCAAATCTATTGAGTTAATTGTTAATTGGCAAGAATGCGAAATCAAATATATGGACAATTCTATTCATTCTTGTTGGTTGCAGGATTGTGGTTGATTTTTTATGATGCGGAACTTTTGTGGATCAACACAAGATTTTACGGAACCTGTTTGGATTATCTGAGCTACACAATTTCAGTTTTGTCGATGATCTGATCTTCATCTTTGATCCTACACCAAACACGACGGCTCAATTTTTCACATCATCATCACCATCCACATAAGGACAAGCCATATCCAGGTCAACAAGATCAGTTAATTGGCTCAATTGACAAAGATATACAAACAAGTAAGCTGATTTCTGCATAATTTAAATTGTTTTTTTTTTTTTCATTCAATATTGTGGACAAGCTAGATTCATCCTATTTATCATTGCAGATAGAAGTCCAGAAAATATGCACATGATGTTGATATTTAAAGTTGCAGTATAGATTAGAACAAATTGATTGTTCCTGTGCATTCGTTATCGTGTATGATTTTAAGTGCATATCAGTCAGTTAATATAAGCCTGATTTTAAGTGCATATCATGCTCTTAATCACCACATTAATATTGGATGGCGGAGTGCAAACTGCTACCCCACCATCCATCAACATTGAACTCCATGAACAATTTGGTGCATAAGTTGGCTTTGGATACACGAACGCACGCACTTGCATGCACACACACGTACACTTAAGATATAGAATTGCCCTGCGCAGTTGACATCCCCGCTGTAATTGGTAGCAGCAGCTCTTTGTTTTTGGAGTTTGCTTTGTTTGCTATTCTTGGCCTGCAATTCAATATAAGTGTGATATTTCAGCACCTAATGTTTTCTAAAATACAAACCATAATATCTCAACTATTTGTGATCGACTACTAAGCTCTTTATATAATAATAATTAACATCCCTTACAATAACATCCTGTAATTAATTATTTCTAGTGACCACAATAGATTACGTTTATTCGGGTACCTGCCATTCTAACCCACTTAAGCTAGATTTGTGTAACCATTAATCATATTTGGAAAAGGTACTAACAAAAAAAAAATAGATATATGAGTTGGACCTAAATAAAAAAAATTAAAGCACCTGTATAGAAAATAAAAATAAAATTCATGATATCCTATCCATTATCATTCTTAATTTTGGTGACGATGGTATTTATCATTCTACCACTTTCACATGGATATGAAACCTGCAGCAACAAAACCATGACGATCCGATGAACGAGAAAACAAATATTATATTATTTGCCTCCATTCACCATGAGTGTAGATTTTGGCTTCACCATTTAGTCTTGCTTCTGAACTGTATTCCTCTGTCAGGAATTTTCTCTTCCATACTTGGAGAGAAGATGGTCTTCAGTGCCTGAAGTGTCGGACATTCGTAAAGACAAGAGAAACTCCATATTTGTTGCAGCAGTCCACGGCATCTCCGTCTCTGATACTGCCTCCAGGTTCAGCAATAACTCCGATACCGTTCTGGCATGCCTCTTCGACCGCGTCCTTCCAAGCTGCCAATGCAGTAATCTCGTTTCAATAATAAAGCCACTACAGATCATTTTGTCTGTCTTGACAAGGTACACTAGAAGCCCACCAAAGAAGTAAACAGAAAAAAACAAAACAAGGTTATGGTAGCTGTTGTATGAACACTTTGCCATCAAAAGTTCTCAGTGTCCAGTTGGAGGATAAATAAGTGACAGTGATCCCCTTTTTGAGAGACCCAGTCCTCAAGCAGATATTGTTTTACTTGGTTTGCATGGTTGGTTCAGTTGCAGCACCCAGATAGCCCATGATGGAACTATCGACTATTATTTCTATTCTTCTGCCTATCCGGATCATTCCCTCTCCCAAAAGAGAGATCATAGTGTTGCGGGATTGAAAATTGTAGTACAGATTTTAAACTTTATCAGCACGCAAACACTAAGGATGCTAAGATGAAGATACTCAGATGGATGAATGCGATTATTAAAAAGCTAAAATTGAAGATCAATGATACAAAGCTTTGATAGAAAAAAAATCTATTAGAGACTCATCGATTAGAATTAGAGAATCATTTAAAACAGCATGAAAATGCTAAAAGGAAACTTATAAATTATTAGTTAAACAAGGTGAGTCAATTAGAATTAGCTGGTATGACATAGAGGAAGACCTATGAAAATCTATTAGAGACTCATCGATTAGAATTAGAGGTATCGCATGATTTTACAGCCAATAAGACAGACTCATCGATCCCATGGAGTATCCTCGATTATACAAGGCACAGAGGATGATGACACAGAAAACAGATCGATGTAGACACATATCTAGAGTACAAAGAACAAAAGCATGTATCTAGGAGTTGATATGCATGTTTGGTGGCAATTTAGCAAAAATAAGATCAAAATTGGCTATCATCCTATGTTGAAAAGATGATAATGAAAACCACATGTTCAGAAAATTCAAAATAAGAGAAAGAAACATGATGTATAATCATTTGATGCATATGTAAGAAAGAACAATGGCTGCAGCATGTCTGTTGATTTCATAGTTCTTACCAAATGGGAAGAAAGCATCACTAGCCAAAGCAGCTCCTTTTGCCTCTTCTCCTGCTTTCCTAAAAGCTATTCGTAAGCTCTCCACCCTATTTGGCTGCCCACTCCCCATTCCCAACATACAGTTATTCTGCAAAAAAAAACATTCAGTTTCCTGTGTATGAGAACACTTGAGGAATATAAGAAACACCACATGGTCGCAGAAGCCAAAGATAGAGTAGATTTCCTTGTAATTTGTCAGAAGCCAGACTCTGTCTGGCATATTGTGCTTTTTAGCTGTCTACTAAGCCGAGGAATTAATCATCAATGGATAGCTCAAGAACAATAATTTTTTTTTCCATAAGCTAAAAATACATAAAATCATCATTAATCTACAGATGCTTTGCATTCAAATAAACTAATCTAAAGAAGAACCTCCGATCTACCTTAGTCCATTACTAATATCAACATATAGATTTCCCTCAAGCTATCTAATTAATTGGAAAAACTGCATATCATATCAGCAAGAACAGGTGCTCAAAGAACGGTCTGACCTGTCATTCATGACAAGATGTTTCATTCATTCTTGTTGTTTTCCAACAAGGACACATGCTAAATCCTGCGAAATTACACTTGTAGATGTTGGATCACATAAGCAAGTAACTTAATATCATATTATGCATTCTCCTATTCCATGGGCTAGTTCAGCATGGGCCAAACAAGCATACACATTCAATTGCAACATATTAAATTAAAACTAATTCTAGAAAACAAGGATTGCAATTCGGTCCGTACTAATGTACCAAGCCTTGCTCGGTACGTATAGGCATACCAATGATATGCCCAAAATCATAAACAAAAGACCTCCAAAAATACTTGAAAAATAGAAAAAAGTTAGATTAGGGTTTTTAAGTTAGAAATAAATATAATTTTAATATAATTTTATCAAAAATAATGTAAATTAAGAAAGAATAATGCCACATATCTTTTTCAAGCTTTGAGGAGTTGTTTTGTAATATGTTCCAAATCGTCCTTCCATTAATAATGAATTATCTACAAAAAAATTATTTAAATTGTTAGATTATTTTTTATATAACTTAAGCTTTAAACTTTAAAATTCAAATGAATCAAATAATCAATTGATGAATATGCTAGGTTCTACCACCAAAAAGAACAATGAGACTCCACAATCGATGGATCGAGGTCCTCGATCCTATGTGTATCTATATATCAATATAATATGTTTGTTGGGTCCAATCTTGAAATTGATCCCACGACATAGTGTACTGATACACCGTATGTTATTGGTGCATCAATATGGTGATGGTCGTAATCTGATTGTCGTGAACCACATATATCTAAGGCAGCTCTAGAGGGAAGGACGAATGTGGCATGTATTGGTACGAAGAATAGAGAATGTCGGAACTTCTACTTTCGCTACTGATCAACTACTCCATATTGTAAGATCGATCATCGTACTGTTACTCGAAAAAGTATAACCAACTATCACCATACCGCTGTTGGTCGTAAGATTCTCCATAATATGACGATTGTGAATACCATGAGATCAATCTCTGTTTCTAAGCCTCAAACAATCAAATTCGACCAATAATAGTCAAAATCCGACCTTGATTAGTAATCTCAACCCTTGATCGATAATAGCCGAAAATCGACCATTACCGATTGGTACAAGTCGGTAACGATCGGATTTCGACCGTTACCACCTAGTACAAATCTCATATCGCCTGATATGGGGTCAAGTGGCCGATACCGCCTAGTAGAAGGCGGTTCGTGAACCGGTATCTTGTCAGACCGGTATGTATCGCCCATATCGAGCAGTACGCAGAGATACAACAAACCCTACTAAAAGGAACAGTATTTGTTGAAACACCATGTCAATCACTATCTGGTTGTGTAGTCAATTATTACTGGTACATTTATGGGTCTAGCCACAAAACCCACCACACAATCACTAGTATGTAACGAATAGATCTCTATTTTCTTAGAAATAGTTAACAAATATAACATCCATGAAAGAAATTCTCCTTATTAAACAATTTGACAGCCATATTTTAGTTAAAAGCAATTGGCGTTGGTTTGATTAAAGTACAAATCACGTGAAGGACAAATGACTCCGACACAAGCTACTAAGCTAGTAAGATTTAAATAATGAGCTTAGAAGATGCAATGATAGATAAAGAGTCCACGAGCAACATAACTAGGGATGAAGCATAAAACACATCAAGCTCACACAAAGGGTATTTACATATGACTTAGTTACGTATATCTTTGCCAACTTCTCCAATACAGAACAGGATTAGTTCATCAATAATTTGCATATAGAAAAAAGAAAATTGAAGATCATCAGCACAGGGGCATGAGTGCTCATCTAAAAGTGAATTGAAGAAAGCAATGGTGCAGTGAATTTGATGAAACGACAATTAGAGTATATGTCTGGGAAAGAACCTGCAAGCATTTACAAACTAGATTGGCATAACATCAAAACACAAAATGGTAGAGGTTATATACCCTGCTCCAAAAGCTCACCAAAATATGATTAGGATCTACATATTGTTTTATTGACAATAATAAAGCAAATTATTAGTGGGTGTTAAGGCAAAGAGTTCTTTTGATGTATCTCAGAGAAAGATGGGGTGATCATCATTGTAAATCTAGGTAAACTGGCCGTCAATGTTTAAGGTATGTGGTGCATGCAAAACGCAAGATTATATGGATCATTGATAGAAAAAAAAAGTGTCCAGTCGCTTTATACTATTAGAAGATTTCCAAAGGACAAATTTTACCATATGAAATACAGTTGTATTGTAGATTATACAGAAAAAGCATCCAAAGTACAAGAGTCTAACCATGATTACATTCAATTATTATATTGAATGCAGATGTAGTGAAAAACTGAAAATTAAATTGAAAGGCAGACCTCAGATTAATCATCTTCATTCTGTAGGATCTTTATATATTATATAATAAGATGATGATTTTGATACTATGCATTGTTAGTGTTCTTCACTCACTTGACCTAATCTTAATGTTACCCAATCAATTTTGTCCAAAATACATGGTTAAAATAAAAACACCCACATAAGGTTAGGTTAAATTTTGGCCTATGCCAACCAGCGAAGTAGTATTGTCAACATGCACAACACAAAATTTTAAGATGCCAGAAGGAATATAGTACAACCTTATCCCATTGAATCTTAATCCTTGCCGTCAGTTCCAACCAAGGTTTGAAATTTCGTACCGTACCGGAGTTTCGACGATCTCTCGGTACGGTACGGAACGGTATACCGCTCGGTATACCGAGCGGTATACCGAGTGATATATGTATATATATATATTATATATAATAATATATATATATTTTTTATTGGCCGACGTCGCATCGCCTCGGCGACGTCGCCTTTTCCTTCCCCACACGGGGCGACGTCGCCGAGGCGACGTTTATTTAATATATATATATATATATATATATATAGCGACGTCGCCGAAAAAGGCGACGTCGTGTCGCCTCGGCGACGTCTCCGAAAAAGGCGACGTCGTGTCGCCTCGGCGACGTCGCCGAAAAAGGCGACGTCGTGTCGCCTCGGCGACGTCGCCGAAAAAGGCGACGTCATGTCGCCTCGGCGACGTCGCCGAGAAAGGCACTGCGTTACCGCCCGTTACCGAATGGTACCGGGCGGTAACGGTCGAAATTTCGACCGTTACCGCCCGATATTACCCGTAACGACCGATACGGGATATTTTTGCGTGTACCGCCCGGTAGGGGGCGGTCCGCGTACCGGTCGCCTCTCGGACCGGTACGTACCGCCCGTACCGGGCGGTACGATTCGGTAAGTAAAACCTTGGTTCCAACTATGACGGACAGGTTACAATCATAGTTTATACACAACATAAACATCCAAGATAGAAAGATTTCAGTAACATTTAATTCTAAATGTTTCTAAGTTAATTGAGGCATCTGTTACCACAAGTAAATCTAGGGCAAATCTGAAAGGACAAAAACAAAGATTTAGACCTTGCATTGTGTTGAAAGATCTTGCCTAGTTTATGTTGATACACAACATAAATTCATAAGATGATGCATGTGCAAGTTGTATATTATAAATATCAAGCTATTATAAAGGATCTCAAGGTAAAGAGCAAAAAATTATAAATTTCAACAGAATGATAAGAGTGAAAAGTGCAGAAATATGCAACTTCTGTAACTCATGCTTCAATCATTTTGAAATCTATGTTGTTCCTTTTTAGAAATAAAAGAACTTTAATCACCTAAAATCTCCAGACAAATCCAGAGATATTAAATTACAACCAACTGCCTCCTACATATAAAATTAAATAATCTAAGACTTAACTGGCTTAATTATTGAATTACTGCTTAATAGCATATAGTATTGAAGTGGAGAACAGAATTACCTTGGCTATTACAATTGCATTACTCTTGACATGCTTAACACAAAGCCATGCAAATTCCGCATCTTGAAGCTCAGCCTCTTGTGGTATCCTTTCCGACATCACAGTGAATTTGATATCTTCTGGGGTTAAATCATCAGAGTCCTGAGCTAACCAGCCCCCAGCAACCTGTCGCAGTGAAAGCATCCCTTTCTCACTCTTTTTTGCCTCAAGGATCCTCAAAGTCTTTGACTTGCCACGGAGGATCTCAAGGCCTTTCTCAGTATATTTAGGTGCAACCACAATCTCGTAAAACATTCGAATCAAACCGTCTATTGGACTCCTAAACTCACGGATTTCCTTTGCTAGGTCCTAGGCATTTGATTGTCAGAAATTAATACATGTGAATCAAGATATGGAAATTCAAATTCATCTCTGTGTTGCTTATGAAAAAGATACTGTGCAATTCAATTTTCATTTCTTTGATAAATACCTCATCTACTATTGTGTTGAAAGCGACAATGCCACCAAAAGCACTGACAGGATCAGCCTTTACAGCTAGCCTGTAGGCTTCAAGGATGTCTTGACGTGATGCTACACCACAGGGATTTGTGTGCTTCACAATCACACAAGTAGGGTTCTTGAACTCGGAGACACAGTTCCAGGCAGCATCAGCATCCAAATAATTATTGTACGACATTTCCTGGATCAAACCAGAGAACAATTTTGACAAAAAGACCCAGCAAAGTAAGAATAACCATATATGACCAAATACCTCAGATCAAAAGCTAAACATACATGCCATTTGAATTCCAGAACTATATTGGCTAATCAACCATTTATCAAGTGAGACGTAAGTACTTGTCAGGTAGAGCAGACTCCTAGAATCTTATAAAAACTAGAACAACAAGATTTCCCAAATTTTCAAATTCACAGGAAACCAAGTAGGCATTCTGATAAATAATACAGGTAGATATTTGTAATCCCATGGAGTCTTGAACTCTTTCCTAATAGCTTAAGATTTTTAATTTAATGTTAATTAGAAACTTTATTAAAAACTTTTCAAAAATAGTACATCTCGTATCCAAAATCTGCACTAAGGTGACATTTAAAGTATAAATACTTGAATTTTACATGTTTAATGAATCATTCGACCTACCTATATCTATATAGGAACTCAAAATTAAGTAACCAACTCAAAAATCAAGCAATAAATTTAAAATGGGCCTCCAGTAACTCAGCAAAATTATGGAAAAAAAATCATCTGAAAATATCAAAATAATAAATGACATGACTGACCCAAACTACTGGACTTGGTCACAACTCTAAATATAACTTCAGAGTGCAATCAACATGGACCATCAAACTTTCTTGAATCTAATATTTAATATCCTTTTTTAGAACTTCATAAACTTCAACACTTGTAATAAAAATTTAAATTTCTTGCAATTCTATAACATCAATATCACTAGCACCTATAAATTCCTGTATGCCATCTTCCACATTTTCAAGTTGTTCTTTCATCCCACATCTAAAAATAACCAAGATGATACTTGTCCTTCACAAGGGCTTTAGTTTTTCTCACTTTGTTATCAGTGGTTCGCTTTGATTTCTAAAGTAGTTCTCTACACATCTCATCTACTTGCATCACCTTAAATCTTCGCTTTGATGCAGCAGGATTTATTATTATACAAATATGACATGTACCAAACAAATTATCTTCCCAAAGTAGTTAATCATCAAACTCATAACTAACAATATACATGTCAACAAAAATTCCATCAAAAATATGGTTTAACTATTTTATAATAAACACTCCCATTAATTTGATAATTGCAACATGCCTTTTTTATACATTTAAGGCTTGGGGTAAAGACTTTTACATTACAGTCAATATAGGGTTTATCTAAAATCCTATCTAAAGTGATGCTTAAATTAATAAAAATTTGGTTCTTTCTGGCATAATGACTCTTCCAAACACATCTATATTCATCAGTGGACTCAGTAGTAAGTAAACAACTAAAAATGGACTCTAATAACACTTCAATGTAGAAGAAAATTTATCCAAAATACTAAAAGAATGAGCAATAATAATATTATTTAACCCAAAACTACATAACTTATTTTAAACCCTAAAGTGGACTCCAAAGTGCAATTTGCTTGGACAACTCCCATGTCAAAGAGAACGGATAGGTGACACAAGATGCAAGATAAGTAGATAAATATTTTGTTGGCTATCTTCTTCAACATAAATATCGTTTTCTTGGCTTTCTCGTTCTACATATTTCTATTATTGTTCGTTTTACTTTTTCCCTTTTCCATTCTATGTTTCTTCTTCTAATGGCAACATTGCCATGTTACCTATCACAGAATGAAACAAATTGTTCTAACAATTGACTAACAAGAGTCCTTTTTCTAAACTATGGAACTTTCCATAGTCAAATCAGTTTGACCACTACTGTATAGGAGAATTAAGATGCTCGACAGTAAATGTTCTTTTCTAGCTTCCTTGATCTGCCTGTTGCCATGTTAGTTTTTCTTTTTGTAAACATTGATTTCTGTGATGGCTGGTGCAGCATGAAATAAGAAAATTGTATCACTAAACCCAATGAACTTCTCTCACCTTCCCATGGTGTTGTATAGCAGTGGCAATACCACCAGCATTAACCAGGGATAAACTCCTGTCATCGTAAAATGCAGCTTTCTGATGAGGATTTTCACCATATCGAAGAGTACACTTCAGTGACAAGGGCACTGTAAAGCTTGGAGGCATCTTATCTCCTAAGATAAGATCACACATAAAAAATAATATGATTTGCAAACCTGTTTATAAAGTTCATATGATGTATAAAACAAAGAGAAAAAGATGGTTACCATCCTCTGTTTGCTTCCACAACCACTCTGACACTGCAGAATCATAAGAAGCAACATGTTGAAAGGCCTTCCATGCCAGTTTCCTCCGAAAATGCTGATTATCTTGTTTTCCTTGCAGAAATTCCAAGACTGCAGGATAGTCTTTGTGGTCAACAACAACCAAGACATCTTTGTGATTCTGTTAAAACAAGCACTTAGGCAAGTTCCCAGAGTAAGTCATAACTGTAAATCTCCCATCAAGTTTTAGAACAACCTTTGCTGCAGCACGTATCAAGGTAGGGCCACCAATGTCGATATTCTCAATTCCATCCTCAAAAGTTATTCCATTGGCAGAAGTAACCTTTTCATAGAATGGATACAAGTTCACCACCACTATATCAAATGTTCCTGCAAAAATATGAAGAAAATATTAAACTGTCCAAATTATAAGTTTTAGAATCTCATAATCAAGAATTATTTACATCCAAACGATACTAGAAGGATTCTTGAATAATGTATGAACTAAAAGACATAATGATGAGTAACTTACCAATGTTGTGCCTACTTAAGGCTTCCATGTGATGATTATGATCTCTACGAGCAAGAATACCACCATGTATACTAGGATGTAGAGTTTTCACCCGTCCATCTAGCTGCAGAAATCAATAAAATGGTTAGGTAACCTTTTATGATGAAAGATGATCAAGCAGAGGAAAGTTATTCAGTTTGATAGAAAAGCACCTTCACAACATCCTTTTAGAAGTATACACAACTATGTGCATCAGATCAAAGTTATGTTAAGTGATTTCAATAGGCGCTCGGGCAAGGCGAGACGAGGCCCGAGCGCCTCGCTTCATGTCCAGGCGCCTCACTTCAAAGAGGCGCCGCCTGGGCGCTCGTCCGAGCCCAGGCGTAGGGCGCTTTGGGTGAGCGCCTAGGTTAAACTAGGCGACCGAACCAGATTTTTAGGTCTGGTTGGTCTCCGATGCTTTAGTCGGTTCAATCGAACCAACTAAATCACCGATACCATGCTCCCTCTCGCGATTTCCCCAACTTCCCCAACCCTAACACTCGCGATTTTACCGCCGAGATTTCTTCTCTACTGTCGCTGCTCTCTGCTGCCGCTACCACTGTCACTGCTCGCCGCTGCCACAATCGTTGCTCGTCACTACTATCGTCGCTCACCGCTGTTGTCGCCGCTCCCGCTTCTGCTCGCAGCTCCCGCTCCCACTCCTGCTGTCGCTCGTCGCTCCCGCTCCAACTACGGCTATCGCCTGCTACCATTGTCATTGCCTCAGCAGCCTCGGTCTTCTCACACTCTTCTCACTATACTGTTAACAGTATATTAATAGTATACTGCTAACTGTATACTAATAATAATATTTTTATTTATTAGATTAATAATATATTATTTTAATTTTAATACTATTAATTTTTTTATTTAATAGTAAACTTTTTTATTTAAAAAATAAAAAAATATACTATTGTGATTTATTTATTTATTTATTATGATTTTGTACCTAATTTTCTTAATTTAATAGTATTTTTTATTTAAATAATTATATTTATTAATTATATTATATTTTTTATATTTTAACGTCTCGCTTCGCTCGAGCAAGCGCCTAGCGCCTCAGGCGTTTTTAGACCTTGGCGCCTAACGCTTTTTAAATCACTGGTTATGTTACACTGGTGTATTTTAAACTCAAAATAGCATGTATATAGGACCTCGTACTACAGGGTATATCAGATTCCTGAAAATTATTTAAGAAATTCAAGATGAAAAACCTGAATAGCGTACCAGGTTTAGACTATGGAAAAATTCTCAATTTATGCCAAATCCTAGATCGACTTCCACCAACTTAGGTAAGTGTTTTATCAACATATGTAGCAAAAGAACATATCTAATTTAGCTCTTTCATGCTTACTATAACTGGTTATTTCAGTTTTCTACTGGCTGCTTTAACTATAACCTCAGCTCTATTCATTGGTTTGAACAAGATACGACTACAAAAATGAGCTACAGAATTGGGATACTTAAGAGTTATGTGCTTCGCTGTTGTTTGTTCTCAAGACATGCAAACCATCATGTCAAGACTGCGTATCCTAAACTCCCAGCTCACCTTTGTAACAAAGCTAAAAGACAACAAAGTTATTTCTATTTATAGATATCTCAGAGGATTTTCTACAACCAGTAAAAAAATATCAACCTTTTAAAAGGCAAATAGTGAAGATAAGGAACAAAATGCCCTTTGTTTTCTTGGCACAGCTTTCACCAAGTTCCAATCAGCAAACTCCAAAGTAAAAAAGATCAAATTGAAGATCAGATATCGTGAAGGTTCAACCCAAAACACTTCACTCATGCAACCCACAGAGAAACAAAACACAGTCGCTTATATGACATCTCACACAACTCTCCTTGGAACAAACTAGCTAGTTTGCTTAAGTGAAAGTTGAACTTGAAAATTTTGGTGAAGGCACTGAAAAAAGAGAAAAAACATAATTACATCTATCATACACAATATACATAGTGCCACCAGAGAAGGTTAAATGGATGGATTGTATAATGAGTAACTACTTTCTGCTGCAAAATCATTTATATACAAAATTATGAGTCTTTATTTGTTGATATCTAGTGATCACTTAATTCTTCCAATTCCTTTGTTCTCCATCCATGTAAATATCCAGCACATATCCAAAAGTGGATAGATGATGATACTTGTTTCTCAACCCAAGCAGGTCCTGTTTTGAGAAGCAATTATAACCATATTAACAAGAATAGAGGTTACTAGAAGACAAATTCATATAATTCAAATAAACTGAAACTACATAATAAAGTTATTATTTATGTTAATCTAGATATTTAGTACAAGTGGTCAAGGATAATAACATAATAAAGTTTACCATTTCTGGAAAATGGGTGATCTCTTCAACTTTAGTTACAGAGACACCAGCTTCTTCTAAAGCAAATGCTGTTCCGCCGGTCGAAACAATAGAATACCTATAAAAAAGTATTTGCATGAAGCTAGGGAAGACTAGAGGCAAAAGAAAAAAAACAAAGCCAGACCATTCCATTGCTAAGATATGCATTTTAAGAATTACAATAATGAGATGCGCATGAAAGTGTGCTGCCAAAGTAAAGAGTCCACCAAGAGAGAAGAAAAAGAAAGAAGAAAACAACTTGAGATTTATATCAAGGACAACAAGTGAACGCCCATTAAACAAATCCACAGCAGTCGAGAACTGTTCAAGAACTAGATTGTTATATACACAGAACAACTTGATTATCTACAGAATGAACACTGTGGTGAGTCAAGGAACTTGAAGATATTTAATCACTTGTAGAGACAGTACAACTAATTGTTCATCACTCTGCCAGCTTTCCACACTTTAGAAAGTCTACATATTTTGCATGGGGAAAGTGTGGATGCTTTGTTCAGTATCGAATTTGCTCATCTATCATAAAGAAAATTCATGAGAGTTGCACCAGAATCCTTTGAAGATAATTCAATTAGAGCAGAACTATACATATGCAATTTTTGCATCAAAGATGTTCATTGTTCTGATACATATTTCTCTTTCAGAAAGCAAGGAAATAGACTACCTACTGTGAATAAAAGAACCTTAAATGTTAAACTAAACATACAGCTGGGAGGAACAATAGAGATTAGATATTCCAAGATAAAATTTTAATAGCCAATACAAATATTAAAGTTCACACATGCTGAAGCTTACCCTAAGCCTTGGAGTCCATCTCCAAGAAGAGATAAGTCTCGCTTATCCGACAATGATATCAATGCTTGCTTATGCCCTACTAATAAAAGATCTATAAACATTAGCACCAGAGCCAGAAAAAGATCACTCAACTATATATATAATTTAACTTATTACTTCATTGCACCAAAAATTGAGTCTGGATTTAAGTATCATCTATACAGCACCATATACAAGGCAGCAACCAATTAACATCTGGAATCTTCAAGAAAGAATGCATTAAAGTGCTGCCTTTGCTGCAGCACATTATCATGCCAGTACCAAACCAGTATAGTGCTAGTCATACCATAGCACATTACCATGCCCAGTTGCAAGCTACATATTGTGCCAATGTAAAAGCACACACATCATGTGAAGATACAACCAGCAACCAGTAGTTAACAGGCACAAAAGCAACATTTAGAACTTATCCTCGAAAACAAATAGACAAAGAGATAAAGGAATTGACAATCATCATCACTAAAAATGAAAAAAATTATAATGAGTTGTTAGTTGAATACGGATAGCTCACAATTATTTAACTTTCCTGTGAGAAATGATAGCAAACATAAGTTTCAATTGACCTAATTGCAGGCAAGAAAAATATCCAATCCACGCAAAGCTTCATCAAAAATAATATCAAAGATTCAAAATTTGAGGAAACAAAGTTCTATTTACAAGATTAATGAATATTCAGTCAAAAGAATTTGCTTGATCCTGTGAATAAAGAGAAAGAGTAATCAGTTTTTCTATGGTTAGTCATCAGCAAAAACCTTATTTTTAAAGTACTGATGAAAATATTCATCACTTTTCCAATACTTTTTCCCATCAACATGGCACAAGCTATGGATCACAATTCAAAATCAAGAAGACTCAAGGAACATTTGACAAAATTGTATAATTGACCATCAGAAGATGTAAACTTCCAAAGGATGGTTTAGAAAAGCAAGTAGGCCAACAACAAACTTGGCAAAAAAGGTGGCCAATTGTAGGTAGAAAGTAACATCTTCTCCATTGTAGCTTAGTCACATGTAGACATGGAGTAATTCCTTTCAATTTCCACCGAAGAGAGGGTAACCATGTGGAAGAATGTGAAACAAGAACGAAATACAAGTTCCTCAATACAGTTTTGAAATGCACATAAATCCAAATAATAAAGAGGCTAAAAAGGCCGATTACATACAGAAAAGGAAAAAGAAGTAATATGATTTTCCCTGATTAACTTAAATTCAAATTTTTAGCACAAAATTTTTGAGAGGCGGAGAAACGAAATATCAAGCGGCTAAATGAAAACCACAAACACTACAACCTTTCACCCCAAAAGAACCGAAAAACTTCAAAAGTTCAATCTTTTGCCCAACAGAAAACGAAAAAGAGGCACGAAGGGCAGATAATACCAGCCAATATAGAAGGAGATGCAGCCTTCTGCGTTTCCACATCTGCCATGCCCCTGATCAGACCGCGAGCTACGGAAGAAGCCCGACAGGGAACAAACGAGAGAAGTACGAAATTCTGTTGCCAAGGCACAAGACCAAGCATCACAAAGGTGGTATATTTCCTTGGTGGCCCTAAACAAAGCAGGGCGAGAGAAAGGACAGAGGAGAAGAGAGAGACTCACTTTTCCAGCGCGGTGGAGGCACGGCCGGTGAGGATAGAGGAAGCGGTGAGCGGCTCCGCTGGCGGCAGTAGTAGCGGCGGCAGTGGGTGAGGACGAGAGAGAAAGCGGCATTGTTTCTTAGCTCCGCCGCTGAGGCCAAGGGGGGAAGTGAATTTGTGTTGCTTGCGAGTAGGGGTTTAGTCGTTTATATATATACCGTCCGGTTTCGTTTCATCGAAAAGGTGTCCAATTATAGTAATTTTCGTGAAGGACCAAAAATATTATAATCATACTAAAAAAATACCGTAATTAATACAGAAATAAATCAATAAATTGTTATAGTTTTTATAGTGATCTAATAAATACAAAGGGCGAGATTTTATTTTATATGTCCACGTTTTCTCGGGATAAGGAAAACAAAAAAAAAGGGTGTCAATCGAAAAAATAAAATAAAATGAGAGGTTTTTCTCATTAATTCATCCTATATTTATTTATTTCTATTTATTTTTTTATAGTGACTTAGAGGTAACCCTAATCTTAGAACCATATCTTTATAATCGGAACCAAGTCGAATCCAGACGATTTTCGAATTTGTGGTTCCAATTCTAGTTTTGGTTACATATCAAAACTATCTATTCTAATTTTTTTTATTTCTTTTATTTTTATTAAAAATAATCTATAATAATAAAAATATTTATATTTTTATTAAAAAATCATCAGATGTATTTCTAGACACCTAATGACATAAATTAAGTAATTTACATCGATAGATGCATCAACAAATAAATCTTTGTTATTATTCATATTCAACTCATTACCATTTTCATATTCTTCTAACGCACCATACTATTAATACATTTAATCAAAAATAAATGAGTAGTGGAATAATAAACACTAGATAAAATATAAGTAGCATAATTAAAAACTTTTAGAAAATATAATTCTTTTCACAAACATTCCAATGTTACAGAGATAAATTCAATTGACTTTTATTATTTTAATAAAAGTATATAATAATTATCTACATTCAAAACTCACAATTAAGATTCATTTTAGCTCGTGATTTTAATCATGGACCGCTTAAGCCCTTATAATTTACTCGTGTCTAAATTAACTCCTACATTTTAAAAAACGTAGCATATAAGCTCCTCCCGTCAAGTCTGAGTTAACAGATGTTAGAATCTGCCTACATGGCATGTTGACTCATAATAAAATATTTATATAATATTATATTTATATAATTTAAGTTAAAAAATCTGCTTACATGGCATGTTGGCATGTTTCTTATGTGGCATGTTGACTCATAATAAATCATTAATATAATAACACATGTAATTTAATTTTTTAAAAAAGTCCATCTTATCGAGGAAGAGAAAGCGTTGGGGGCCATAACGACGAACAAAGGCAGAGAGGTAGAGGTAGGAGAAGCCAAAAGTGAAGGTAAGGAAGAGTTGGACTATTCTAATTTACTTATCATTAAGAGGAGAAACCTTTTAATAGTGTTTTCCCACTTCTCCTTTTTACAGGTTTAGGAGTGAACCTTTTACGAGCACTCACTCCTCCCTAAACAGAATTCTAAACTTCGAATTAAAGGAGGGATTCTCTCAAGTGATTTCTATAGTGTTTTCCCACTTTTAAGCTCTATGTGCTTGTGTGTTTTAACCAGGGATGAGAGGGGTATTTATAGGCCTCAAGTTAATTCAAACTTGAAGCCTAAAAAGCTCTCATCCTGGGTTTCCTAGGTCCTGGCGGTACCACCGCCTACAACACTAACATTGGGCGATACCACCGCCTAGGAGACTATGTCTGGGCGGTACCACCGCCTGACACTGACACTAGGCGGTACCATCACCCAGTCTGACGGTTCCACCGCCTAACATAGTCTCGGACATTGTGCCACGATGGTGCCATATGTTGGGTCACTGTTTGGGCCTTTCACTTGGCCCAATATAGTCCATACATTGGCCTAACTAGCTCCTAATTGGGTTAGCCCAATTCCAATCCTAATTATATGCTAACTACGAAATTTAAGACATTTACTAAGCTAAACAAGTCCGTAAGTCTAGGTTTCTTCCGGCGAACTTCCGACGATCTCTCGGCAATGTTCCAACGGACTCCCTGCAAGCTCCTGGATTTCACGAGGATCTTCTTGGTGAGTTTCTACGAGCTTCTTTGGCAAGCTCCTGGACTTCTCGATTAATTTTGGCAGAACTTCTAACGTACACTTGAACTGCCAACGAAATCACGTCCTTGACTTCGAGACTTCATTTTGCTTTATAACTTGCTATCATAGTTAATCCTGCATAGTTAAAACCTACTTCGATCTAGATAATTATTACTAAGCTAATCAAATGTTGTCCGGCATGTCATTGGTTCATCGACAATTCGTCCGTTTCTTCGGCGCATCGTCCTCTTTTGCGGCCTATTACCCAATCGGCTAGTTGACCTTCGCAACTTCGATTTCCTTGGCGCAATATCCGCTCTTCTTGGCCCGATGCCCGAAATCATGGCCCGAAAGCCTTCTATCGATACGTCGACCGATCCTTCGGCTCGACGGCTCGATGTTCAATCTCCTAACATGTTTTTCTCCGGCCCAACATGATTCTTCTTGCTTTAATTGTCTCTCCCTGATCGAAGCATCCAGCTTTACTCAAAATGCAGATCAAATCATGAACACTATCAATTAGTTTCATCATCAAAATCTAAGATTCAATAATCTCCCCCTTTTTATTGATGACAACCAATTGATGACGAAGTTAATTTTTAACTCCCCCTATCAATATGTCATATTGATAGAACTCTTAGATTCAAAAATTCAAACAATATATCATGATAAAATCATGCATAACATCATACTTCTCCCCCTTTGTCATCAACAAAAAGGAGAAGTTCAACTATGAATAATCTCCAATTTCAACAAAAAGGAGAAGTGTTTAGACATACAAGTTCAAATCATTGCATAATCTCTAATTTTATCATCATGCAAGTTTTATAATATACAGGTAGCAAATTTCTCAAGTGTTACTTCTCTATAAAGTATGAAGGTTAGCAAGTTTTTAAAAAAGAATGCAATATAGCAATATATTATTTTAGAATATGTAAGCTAGCAATTTTACACATATGAAAGTTGGCAAAGTTTTATATCTTTTGAGATTAGCAAGCTTTTTGCTTCTTTATGATGTGCAAACTAGCAACTTTTCTCCCCCTTTGTCATTATCAAAAAGAAGGAAAGAATATAATTTTATAATTTTTTTCCTTTACATCAATTTCTAAATTATGATAAAGATAAAGTATCATTCTTAATTGCAATATGGTATCATTTCAAAAAATGATAATAGTTGACTTTCACATCATTTCATTAAAAAAATCATAGTATTGTATGCATCATTCCAAATCATGATGGTATCAAAATATCAAATTACATTACATCCTACTATGCATGATCATAACTTCTCATTTGTATGCATCAACATAATATCATGAGTATTTCATGCATAATTTCATATCATCTCATGATGAATATCAAGAAAATTTAGTTGGGTGATGAGATAAACACTTCATGAATCTAAGGATATATACATAAAAATTATATTATCAAAGATAAAATATCAAAGATCATGAAGGATTAAGCCATGAATACTAAATGACATGATTTATCTTGACAAATCTCCCTTTTAGTAAATAACAAAAAAGAAACATGAGAGTTCAAAAATAAGATCTTGATTCATAGAAAAATTTCAAGTATCAATATCGAGAATTCAAGATGATGATATCGATAAAGACATTCCTACAACAAAAGGTGTTATGAGAGAACACATAAAGGATCTCGATTCATGTATAATATCTCTTAATTCAATATGAATCATAAAAATTATAATTCCAAAAAATCATGATTCATTTAGATAGTAGATAGCAAAAAGAAATATCAAGGATAAAAGATCTCGATTCATATAGGGTAAATCTCAAGTTATAAATGTTGAGAAATCAAGATAAACATCATGGTTAGATAAAACTCATCTAAATTCAAATCAACAAATCATCAAAATCACTTTCAAGAGATTCAAAATGATATAAATAACTTTATCAATCTCTTAGTGAAAAATTGATAAGATAGAGAAAAGGAAATTTTTAATATAAATATTTTCCTATTTTTAGTTGTTTCAATTCATGTGATTTATTTCATAGAAGCATGCCTTTTTCATTTATACCAAATAAAAACATGCATTAACGTTTAAAATGAAAAAAAACTTTCATTACGGTAAAGATCGATAATCCATAAATCACAAGAATTATCATGCATAATTTCGAAGGATAAACTCATTAAGTATGATCATTATGCATCATTACTTTGGGCATAATACCAAAACAGTAAAAATTTTTAAAACATCATTACTTGGGTATACATGATACCAAAATATGGTTTCAAGTTTTCAAGGTATAACATGCACATTTTCAAACTATAAACTCATTAAGTATGATTTCAAATCATCAAGCATGGTTTTGTTGAACAAAAAACATTTTCAATCAAAATCAAAAAATAATATGGAAATCATCAAGATACACATTATTACTTCATTACATCATTAAAACATCAAGCATGATTTCATTAACTATAAAGCATTTTTCATCAAAATCATTTTGTTTGTTGTAGTTATGCATTTTTCTTTTTAGGTGAATCTAACTTTTCATGCTTCGTTTTCCATACAAAAACTATGTATCATCATTTATAATCGAAAGGCAATATGAAAATCATTATTGCTTCTTAAAACATGCATAGAATTAATATTTTATTATATTTTTATAAAAGATACAATTATTAATTTCAAAATTACTAGCATGATCCTAATTTTTTTATTAAAAAAATAACTCATGAAAAGTATTATGTAATTTCGAAATAAAGTAAAGGGGTTTCGTTTGAGTTGTTTACCTCATTGACGAAAGTCATCAAAGCGTAGTTCACCACTTTGCCTTCGTTGGTTTGCTCCTCGTCTTTGGAGGTACTCGTTTCGTCCCAAAGTGCTTTCTTCTTTTTGTGTTCATAGCAAGTAGTTGCATTCTTTTTATGTTTACTTTTAATTTTCGATTCTTGTTTTAAAAACTTTTTAATATTTATTGTAAGAAGTTCAAGTTCACCATCACTTGAGCTTTTGCTCGAGTGGTCTTCTTTTGTTCTAAGTGCAAAATCCTTCCTATTCTTTGGAAGGTTGTTCTCAAGTTCGTCATGTGCGACATTGGTTATTTCGAAGGTCATCAGAAAAATATTTAAGTTCTTTGATTCTTGTATTGCCGTTACTTTCGAATCCCAATTTTAAGAAAGTGATCATAAAACTTTATTCACAAGTTCAAGATTCGAAAAACTTTTACCAAGTGCTTTTAAACTATTGACGACATCCGTAAAACGAGTGTAAATGTCAACAATAGTTTCACTTGGTTTCATATGAAACAACTCGAAATCATACATCAAAAAATTAATTTTAGAGTCTTTAACTCTACTAGTGCCTTCGTGTGTGATTTTGAGTGTGTCTCAAATGTCAAAAGTTGTTTCGCAAGTAGAAACTCGATTGAATTCAATTTTATCCAAAGCGTAAAATAGATCGTTCATAGCTCTAGCATTTAAAGAAAATGTGTTCTTTTCTGAATCATTCCATTCTTTCATTGGAGTAGAAGACTTTTTAAAACTATTTTCGATAATATTCTATAAATTCAAATCCATAGAAAGCAAGAAAACTCTCATTCTAGTTTTCCAATAAGTGTAGTCCATCACATTGAACATGGGAGGACGAATGATTGAAAAACCCTTTTGAAATCCAAAAAGAGCTATTTCTCTTGAGTGTTCATAACGTGGCTCTGATATCAACTGTTAGGAATGAGTCAGCACTAAGGAGGGAGGGGGGGGAGGGGGGGGGGAGGGGTGGCGGCGTGGAATTGAATTAGAGCAGCGAAAAAATTACGTCGATTTACAAATTTCTTCGTACAACTAAAACCAATTTCGACGAAAGCTATTTCAGAGAGATGTTAACTTTTAAATCATATTTGTAAACGTAGGGGAAGTAAAACAATTAAAACAATTTATAGTAAGGGAAAAATAGCAAGAATAGAATTACAAACCATTTTATAGTAGTTCGGTTATCGTGACCTACATCCACTCCGTCGATTCCCCTTCCGTCGAGGCCACCGACATCCACTAATGATCTTCTTGTTAGGATCGGAGTGGCACTAAGAGGGGGGGTGAGTTAGTGCAGCAGTAAAGTGTGATAAACTTTTGACGATTTAAACACTTTCGGAAACTTCGTACGATAAAAGTAATGTTTTCGTTTGAAACCGTTTCGATTGCGTTTTAACTTGAAGAGATAAGTAAGACGGAGACAAAGAAGTAGAGCATTAAAGTGCAAATGGTTTGCAGTAATGTAAATGACAATAAGTAAATGCAAACCAGAGATCACGTCGATTTTACAGTGGTTTGGTCAAATGACCTACATCCACTTGCGAGGCCCCTCTTCGATGAGGCTCCCACCTTCCACTAGCAAATCTCTTGAAATGGAAGGGCAAATACCCCTCTTACAACTTTTTACAAGCGGTTCACTCTCTTACAGATTTTCAGCAAGAAAGAAGGAGGTGAACACTAGCAAATTGAAAACAAGACTAGCAAAGACTTTTCTAAGACCTTTCTCTCAAACAATTGCTGCTCAAAAAGTTGTTATCTCAGTTGAGATTTGAGGGGTATTTATAGGCCTCAAGAGGATTCAAATTTAGGCTTCAAAATTTGAATTCTCTTTGGGTTCCCGATGCTGGCGGTGCCATCGCCTATCAATGGCGGTGCCACCGCTTGTCACTGTCAGACATTGATAGTGTTGGGCGGTGCCACCGCCCAGTCAAGCGGTGCCATCGCCCAGCTCTCGGGTGCTGGGCGGTGCCACCGCCTAGGCCAATTCAGCTCACTGGTTGGGCTCCAAACTTGGCCCAAACCAGTCCGAACTCGGGCCCAATTGGCCCCTACTTGGGTTATAAGATTAACACCTAATCCTAACCCTAATTAACATACTAACTACGAATTTAAAGACATTTTCTAAGCTATTACAAAGTCTGTAAGTCAAGACTTCTTTCGGCGAGCTTCCGGCGAACTTCCGGCGGTCTTCCGATAAACTCTCGGAAACCATTCTGCGGACTCCCGGCAAACTCCTAGACTTCACGATTTGATCTTGGCGAGTTCCGATGAGCTTCTTCGACAAGCTCCGATCTTTCTCGGTGAGCTCCGTGAACTTCCAACGAACCTTCCGGCGAGCTTCCGAAAAACCCTTCGGCAAGCTCCCTACTCATTCTTGGCTAGTTCCGGCAGCATTCCCGACGAACCTTCGGACTTCCGTCGAACTCTCGAACTCGCAATGAATCCTTCGTGCTTGACTCCGACACTTTGTTTTGCTTTATGTCTTCGTCGCTATCGTAGTTAATCTTGCACACACAAGCAAAAACTCTACTCCGATCTAGACAATTATTATAAAGCGAATTGACATTCTATTGCCCGGCACGTCATTGGTTGGTGCTTCGTCCGATTCTTCGGCGCATCGTCCTCTCTTGCGGCTTGTTGCCTAATTGGCGGTTGACCTTCGCAAAGCCGATATCCTTGGCGCAATTCCGCTCTTGGCCCGATGCCCGACGTCCGAAGCCTTCTGCCATCCAATATCCTAACGTGATCTCCTCCGGCGTAATGTCAATTCCTCCTGCCTTAATTGTCTAATCCTGATCGAGTAGACCTGCATCACTCAAAATGCAGTTAAACATAAACATAATTATCAATTGGTTTCATCATTAAAATACGAGATTCAACAATCTCCCCCTTTTTGATGATGACAACCAATTGATGACGGAGTTAAACTTGACCCCCGGAGTTTAAACAAACTCCCCCTATCAATATGCCATATTGATAGAACCTTGAATTCAAACTGAATTCAAGTCATTGCAATATTCATCATGAATACTTGCAACACGTCATTATGAACTCATGCATAGACTTATGCATATCATGTCATCAACATACTTCTCCCCCTTTGTCATCAACAAAATGGAGAAGTACAACTATTCTTTGTGTTTGTAATATAAGTTCAACTCATTGCATGAAAAACATAATATTAAGTTTTATCATCATGCAGTTTTGAAGCTAGAAAATTTAGCAAGTAATGCATCATGCTTAGGACATTCAAGCTATCAAGTTTTAGATATGCAAGTTTTACAGCATACAAGATAGCACTTTTGGTAATGTTCAAGATAGCAAGTTCTATATCATGCAAGCTAGCAATATTGAGATGTTCAAGAAAGCAACTCTTGCTTCTTGAAATATGCAAATTTGTTAAGTTTTGCTAGATGTGCAAGTTAGCATTTTTGCCTCTTAAGATAGGCAAGATAGCACTTTTGTAATTTTTGTTTCTTAAGATAGGCAAGCTTGTGATGTTCAAAATAACAAGCTCTTTCTTCTAGAAGTGTCATTTTTGCTTTCTTTGCAAAGTGTAAGCTAGCAAAATGTTTGAAAAAGTGATCAAGTTTTGCAACATACAAGCTAGCAAAAATGCCAAACTAGCAAGAGATAATGTTTTACATGAGGCAAGCAAACAATTTGGCAAATGTTACATTTGCATCTTCTCTTTTGAGAAGTGCAATTTTTGCTTTCATCTTGAATTGTGCAAGCTAGTTAGTTTGCCTCTTTTCATGATGTCCACGCTAGAAATTCTTGCTCCCCCTTTGTCATTGTCAAAAAGAAGGGAAGACCCTTATATCAATTTTCATATTATGACAAAGGTAAGTATCATTCTTATTTGTGCATTATTATATATTCAAATTAAAACATACACAATTTCAATAACCTTATTTTTCATGCATGATACCGAAAAATAAATCAATCATCATTAATAAGCATATCATACATGATACTCAAACATTAAAATTTTTAAGCATTTATCAACATGTTGATTATGATACCAAACATTCATCATTTAAAGCATTCATGATACACATCATATGCAATAAATACATCATGTACATCATTATCATAAGTATTGCATACGTCATTTTAACTTTATGAATATTTCATCATTGCATGCATTATACCAAAACATTTCAAGCCATGCAAGCCATAAATACAAAGAAATCATGTCATGAAGGATAAAATCATTTGAATACCAAATGACATGATTCATATAGTAAATATCTTCTTTAAATAAAATATCAAGAAAAATCATAGGAGTACAAAGAAGAGATCTTGTTTTAAAAGAAAAATCAAGTAATAACTCCAAGAACTCATAAGGAAAAATCATGATTCATTTAGAAAATCTCTTCTCAAGAGAATATCAAGTAAAATCGTAGAATATCGATTAATGAGAAATTTTGATTTATAATAAAATCTCATGTATCGAATGTCGAGAAATCAAAATGATGATTTATATAAAAAATATCACAAGTTATATTCAAGAGAAAAATCATCATTTATTTTCAACTTATTCAATTTGTCACATCAATATTTCTTAGATATGCATGATACCAAAACATGGTTTTAAATCTTTAACATATAACATGCATAAATTGAAAGGAGAAGGGAAGAATTCAAACGTACAAAGATTTCAACCATCTCATAAACAAATGTAAGACCAAGTCATGAATCCAAAATTCCATGAATCAAAATGATCATCAAAGGTAATCTCATGTTATTCCAAGAAATCAATATCATGATTTTGATAAAACTCATTTCAAATTTAAATCATCAAAAGCATCAAAATATCAACATTACTTTCAAAAGATTCTAAATGGTATACATAGATTTATTATAATAAACATCAAGATCAATAGGATAGAGAAAAATAATTTTTCAAGGAAAAAATATTTTCCTCTTTTTAGTTGTTTCAATTCATATGATTTTATTTCACTTATACCAAATAAAAACATGTATAATGTTTAAAACCGAAAGTGTAAGATTTATTACAACAAAGATTAATAAGGCACTTTCATTATGGTAAAAATCAATAATCCATAAATCACAAGATTCGTATGCATAATTTCGAAATTTATTAAGCATTATCATTATGCATGACACTAAAACATGGTTTCAAAATGTTTAATATTTTCATTACATCATTATGCAATGGTTTCATTGAACATAATTTTGAATGATTCTTATAGATAACTAAAACTTCTTTAGTTTTAATTTATGTGATTGACTTTATATTAGCATGCTCAAGTTTTGTTCTTATGTCAAAAACATACATCATGTTTGAAAACCAAAGACAAGGTTTAAAAAAAAAATCATCAAGCCTTCCATATAAAAACCATATATCATCATTGAAGGTTAATATGGAAATCATCAAAATACACATTCTTGCTTCTCAAGCACATATATATGATTATTTAAATCTAACATTTTATTCTATTAACATAAAACATACAATTTTCAAGAAAAATAATTATTCAAAAGAAAAGAGAAAATGCATCATGGAAAACATCAAGTAATTTCAAAATAATTCAAGAGAGTTGAGTTACTTACCTTGTAGTCGAAGCCCGTCAAAGCCCAATTCGCCGTTTCACCTTTGGAAGTTCTTGATTCATCCTTGGTTGCCTTCCTCTTCTTTGGCCTCTTCCTCCGTTCAAGTTCATTGTTTATTTTAGATTTTTGTTTAATAAATTTATTAAGATTTAGTGTTCGAAATTCAAGTTCATCATTGTCCTCATCACTTGAGTCATTGCTCAAGTGGTATCCATTTGTCCGGAGTTCCAAATCCTTCCTGTTCTTTGGAAGGTGATTTTGTTCATCATATGCATTGTGCACTATTTCATATGTCATCAACAAACCAATTAGTTCTTCAAGTGGAAAAAAATTTAAATCTTTTGTTTCTTGTATTACGGTTATTTTAGAATCCCACCTTTTTGGAAGGGATCTTAAGATCTTGCTTACGAGATCAAAATTCGAAAAAGATTTACTAAGAACTCTTAGATTATTGACGACATCCGTGAAATGGGTGTACATGTCGCCTATAGTCTCGCTTGGTTGTATTTTAAAAAGCTCAAAATCATGCAATAAAATGTTAACTTTCGAGTCTTTGACTCTACTAGTTCCCTCGTGCGTGATTTCAAGTGTTCTCCTGTTAGAGCTAACCCCAGGATATTTACCAAAGGATAATTTTGGCAACACAACAAAGACAATAAAGCGGAAAGAATAAAGCGACAAGAACAAACAAAACACCAGAACACCAGATATACGTGGTTCGGTCAATTGACTTTGACCTACATCCACGGAAGAAAGAGGAGCAAATTACTACTATAAAAGAGGGACACTTACAAATGCCTTAGGAAATGTTCCTAGGCCATAAAACACCTTCAGCTTCCTAAACAAGAAGACTTCAAACCATAAGCAGGTTTTCTTGTGATGCCTGCTGTACTTCTTGTGGTGTCTGTGATACTTCTCGTGGTGTTTCTAACATTAAAGCTCAGGCCCTTATTTATAGTTCTAAGACGAGACAACAAGTCTCATTTTCCCGATGTGGGACTATGGGACTTGCCAAACTAACAAATCTCCACCTTGGCATGTCCCAACAAAACTTGCTCCACCTTCTTCACAAAAGCCCCAACGGGCAATCACCAACAATGAACACCAACCAAGTCCAAGCACTGCTTGAACTTGTAAACCGGAACATGCTTCGTAAGCATATCAACTGGATTGTCCTTCGTATAAATTTTCTGAACAAGGACCTTTCCCTCAGCAATCAACCACTTAGCGGAATTATCAAAAGAAACTGCATCTGAATAGGTAGTAGGCTCACCAACTTCACTTGTCTCTTTTGCAACAGACAAAGCATATGCAACCGAATTTGCATACCTTTGTGGTGGTCGAATATCTCTCATATGACCCAAACACATATGCCATAATTTGGTGATGTCAGAATCAGACAATGATGATGACGAGACTGCAACTGAACCTGTGACAGTAGTTCCCTGCAGAATATACAAGCTACCAGACCTACAAGCTTTCATAACAATAAGAGCACTTCTAGAAACTTTCATAACTCCACCTTCAGTTGTGTATTTACACCCAAGGGCCTCTAGGGTGCCTAAAGAGATGAGATTCTTTTTCAAATCAGGAACATGTCTAACATTAGTGAGCGTCCTCACAATACCATCATGCATTTTAATTCGGATTGTTCCTCTACCAACAACATCACATGCGGCATTATTGCCCATCAAAACAATTCCACCATTACAAGATTCATATGTGGAAAACAAATCCCTATTGGGACACATGTGATAAGAACAACCTGAATCTAAAATCCATTCATTTTTAGACTTTGTCCTGTCATCAATAGCAAAGAAAATATTTCCAAAATTCTCTTCAGATGCTACACTAGCTTCAGCGGATTCAATAGTTTTCTCAACAAAATTTTCCTTTTGCTTTAATTTATTTTTCAATTTAAAGCAATCAGATTTAATGTGCCCCATTTTATGACAATATCTGCATTCCAAATTTCTATGTCTGGATTTAGATCTAGATTTAGATCTACTACTGTCAAATTCTCTTTTATCCATTTTATCCCTGACAACCAGACCCTCAGCCTGATTTCCTCTACTTTCCCCAGTGATATCTCTGTCTATTTGCTCCTTAGATTTTAGTGCAGATTTAATTTCCTGATACGAAACTGTTTCTTTTCCATAAATCAAAGTATCACGGAAATGCTTAAATGATTGGGGAAGAGAACACAAGAGCAACAAAGCCTTATCCTCATCATCAATTTTTGCATCTATATTCTCCAAATCCATAACCAAAGAATCAAACTTATCAAGATGCGAGAGTATAGATGTACCTTCAACCATCCGAAGCATATACAGTCTCTGCTTCAAGTAGAGACGATTCTCCACTGTCCTCTTCATGTACAAAGCTTTAAGCTTGTCCCACATGCTCTTAGCCGTAGTCTCCGTAGCTACCTCCTGTAAAACCTCGTCAGAGAGGTTTAGAATGATGCTGGATCGGGCCTTCTTATCCATACCCGCAAGATCTTCCTTTGACGTACCATCTGGAATGTTCTCAGCACCCTGAAGTGCCAAATCAACTCCGTCTTGAACCAGAATGGCCTCCATCTTGAGTTGCCACATGCCGAAGTTGACATTTCTATCGAATTTCTCGACAACGATCTTTGATATTGTCATTGTTGCCAAAAGATCCCAGAACCAGGCTCTGATACCAGTTTGTTAGAGCTAACCCCAGGATATTTACCAAAGGATAATTTTGGCAACACAACAAAGACAATAAAGCGGAAAGAATAAAGCGACAAGAACAAACAAAACACCAGAACACCAGATATACGTGGTTCGGTCAATTGACTTTGACCTACATCCACGGAAGAAAGAGAAGCAAATTACTACTATAAAAGAGGGACACTTACAAATGCCTTAGGAAATGTTCCTAGGCCATAAAACACCTTCAGCTTCCTAAACAAGAAGACTTCAAACCATAAGCAGGTTTTCTTGTGATGCCTGCTGTACTTCTTGTGGTGTCTGTGATACTTCTCGTGGTGTTTCTAACATCAAAGCTCAGACCCTTATTTATAGTTCCAAGATGAGACAACAAGTCTCATTTTCCCGATGTGGGACTATGGGACTTGCCAAACTAACATCGCCAAATATCAAAAGCCGTTTCGCACGTAGAAATCCGATTGAACTCATTTTTGTCTAAAGCGCAAAATAAGGCATTCATAGCCTTTGTGTTTAAAGAAAAATACTTCTTCTCCAAATCCATTTTCAACGATATTCCATAAATCCAAATTCATAGAAATCAAGAAAACTCTCATTCGAGTTTTCCAATAAGTGTAGTCCAATCCGTTAAACAACGGTGGACGAAAAACCGATAAGCCCTCTTGAAAGCCATAAAGAGCCATTTCTCTCGGGTGTAAATCCGAAATGAGAAATACCGAGCTCTGATACCAATTGTTAGGATCGGAGTGGCACTAAGAGGGGAGGGGGGGGGGGGGGTGAATTAGTGCAGCGGTAAAGTGTGATAAACTTTTGACGATTTAAACACTTTCGGAAACTTGGTACGATAAAAGTAACGTTTTCGTTTGAAACCATTTCGATTGCGTTTTAACTTGAAGAGATAAGTAAGACGGAGACAAAGAAGTAGAGCATTAAAGTGCAAATGGTTTGCAGTAATGTAAATGACAATAAGTAAATGCAAACCAGAGATCACGCCAATTTTACAGTGGTTCGGTCAAATGACCTACATCCACTTGCGAGGCCCCTCTTCGATGAGGCTCCCACCTTCCACTAGCAAATCTCTTGAAATGGAAGGGCAAATACCCCTCTTACAACTTTTTACAAGCGGTTCACTCTCTTACAGATTTTCAGCAAGAAAGAAGGGGGTGAACACTAGCAAATTGAAAACAAGACTAGTAAAGACTTTTCTAAGACCTTTCTCTCAAACAATTGCTGCTCAAAAAGTTATTATCTCAGCTGAGATTTGAGGGGTATTTATAGGCCTTAAGAGAATTCAAATTTGGGCTCCAAAATTTGAATTCTCTTTGGGTTCCCGATGCTGGCGGTGCCACCGCTTGTCAGTGGCGGTGCCACCGCCTGTTAGTGGCGGTGCCACTGCCTGTCACTATCAGACATTGACAGTGCTGGGCGGTGCCACCGCCCAGCTCTCGGGTGCTGGGCGGTGCCACCGCCTAGGCCAATTCAGCTCACTGGTTGGGCTCCAAACTTGGCCCAAACCAGTTCAAACTCGGGCCCAATTGGCCCCTACTTGGGTTATAAGATTAACACCTAATCCTAACCCTAATTAACATACTAACTACGAATTTAAAGACATTTTCTAAGCTATTACAAAGTTCGTAAGTCAAGACTTCTTCCGGCGAGCTTCCGGCGATCTTCCGGCGGTCTTCCGATAAACTCTCTGAAACCATTCTGCGGACTCCCGGCAAGCTCCTAGACTTCACGATTTGATCTTGGCGAGTTCCGATGAGCTTCTTCGGCAAGCTTCGATCTTTCTCGGCGAGCTCCGTGAACTTCCAACGAACCTTCCGGTGAGCTTCCGAAAAACCCTTCGGCAAGCTCCCTACTCATTCTTGGCTAGTTCCAGCAGCATTCCTGATGAACCTTCGGACTTCTGTCGAATCTCGAACTCACAATGAATCCTTCGTGCTTGACTCCGACACTTTGTTTTGCTTTATGTCTTCGTCGTTATCGTAGTTAATCCTGCACACACAAGCAAAAACTCTACTCCGATCTAGACATTTATTATAAAGCGAATTGACATTCTGTTGCCCGGCACGTCATTGGTTGGCGCTTCGTCCGATTCTTCGACGCATCGTCCTCTCTTGCGGCTTGTTGCCTAATCGGCGGTTGACCTCCGCAACGTCGATATCCTTGGCGCAATTCCGCTCTTGGCCCGATGCCCGACGTCCGAAGCCTTCTGCCATCCAATATCCTAACGTGATCTCCTCCGGCACAACGTCAATTCCTCCTGCCTTAATTGTCTAATCCTGATCGAGTAGACATGCATCACTCAAAATGCAGTTAAACATAAACATAATTATCAATTGGTTTCATCATCAAAATACGAGATTCAACACTTCTTTCAATGGGTGAAGATCAACTGCCCTTTTACACCCCTCTTCTCCTTTTTATAGGTTTAGGAGTCAATCTTTTACAAGCACTCATTCCTCCGAAAACAAAATTCTAAACTTCGAATTAGAGGAGGGATTCTCTCAAGTGATTTCTATAGCATTTTCTCACTTTTAAGCTCTCTGTGCTTGTGTGTTTTAACCAGAGATAATAGGGGTATTTATAGGCCTCAAGTTGATTCAAACTTGGAGCCTAAAAAGGTCTCATCCCTGGTTTCTTGGGTCTTTGTGGTACCACCGCTTGTAGCACTAACACTAGACGGTACCATCGCCTAGTCTGACGGTACCACCGCCTAGGAGACTGTGTCTGGGTGGTACCATCACCTAACATTGACATTGAGCGGTACCACTACCTAGTCTGACAATACCACCCCCTGACATAGTCTCGGAGACTATACCACGACGGTGCCACTTGTTGGGTCACTGTTTGAGCCTTTTACTTGGCCTAACACAGTCTACACATGGGCCCAACTGGCTTCTAATTGGGTTAGCCCAATTTCAATCCCAATTATGTCCTAACTATGAAATTTAAGATATTTACTAAGCTAAACAAGTCCGTAAGTCTAGGTTTCTTCTGATGAGCTTCCGACGAACTTCCGACGATCTCTCGGCAATGTCCCGGTAGACTCCCGACAAGCTCTTGGACTTCACAACATTCTTCTTGATGAGTTCTAACGAGCTTCTTTGGCAAGCTCCTAGACTTCTCGACTAATTCTGGAAGAACTTCCGACGAACTCTCGAACTCCCAACGAAATCGCATCCTTGACTTTGAGACTTCATTTTGCTTTATGTCTTACTATCGTAGTTAATCCTACATAGTTAAAACCTACTTCGATCTAGACAATTATTACTAAGCTAATTAAATGTTATCCGACATGTCATTGGTTCATCGACGCTTCATCCGATTCTTCGGCGCATTGTCCTCTCTTGCGGCCTATTGCCCAATTGGCCAGTTGACCTCTGCAACTCCGATTTTCTTAGCGCAATATCCACTCTTCTTGGCCCGATGCCCGAACTTATGGCTCGAAGCCTTTTATCGATACGTCGACCGATCTTTCGGCTCGACGTCCAATCTTTTGACATGTTTTTCTCTGGCCCAACATGATTCTTCTTGCTTTAATTATCTCTCCTTGATCGAAGCATCCTGCGTCACTCAAAACGTAGATCAAATCATAAACACTATCAATTGGTTTCATCATCAAAATCCGAAATTCAACATAATCAAGTTCATCTGTAGATGAAGAATAAACCAACAAAGGTAAGGTGGCAAACTACGCCTTAATGGCTTTCGACGAAGAGGTAACTAAAATCTCCTTAATTTATTTTAAAATTATATGATGCTTTTCATGAGTTATTTTTAATTTAGTTTAGAAAAATTATATATAGTTTTTTTAAATTACGTGTTTAATGATATACTGAAAATGTTAAAGTTTTAGGATCTTACTTATCTTTCTAGTGATTTTGAAAAATAAAAATTGAGCATGACAGTTGCATATTAACTTCTAGCACTAAGTATGATAAGTTAGATTCACTTAATCATTCTAATTGAAAATGATCATGTTGTAGATTTAATGATGCATAATGATTTGAAAACTTATGTTTTGGAATTATGTGTTACACTTTTGATCTTATATCTTTCATGACATGACTCCTTTGTATTTATGATTTGTATATCTCATGATATAATTGAATCATTGATGCAAAGAAGGAAAATACATTACTACAACAAACTAAATGATTTTGATTAAAAATGCTTTATGAAATCATGCTTGATGAAATAATGTAATGATGATTTGAAATCATGATTAATGAGTTTATATTTCGAAACTATACATGATGATCTTTGTGATGATGAACTTTACTTTTAAACAATGATGCATGTTCTGATTTGGTGTAAAAACTTGGGCATGCTTGTGTGAAATAAATCAAACAAAAAAAAAGAAGGAATACATTTTTCATAAGAATTTCTCAATCCCTATCTTATCAAGTTTTCAAAAAGGAGATTAATGAATCTATTTGTATGAATCTCTTGGGATTTTGATGATTTGATGATTTGAAGCTAAATGAGATATCTTCTATTTTATGTAAATCAAGATATCTTCTTTGTTCATCTATGCTTCTTCCTACCATTTACTAAAGAGGATATTTTCTATATGAATCATAAGATTTCTTATACAGGAATATAAATCTTTTTCTCATATGTTTCTTTTTGTGATTTACTAAAGAGAATATCTTTTTCGAAATTCATGACTTAAAATTTCTTTTAAAGATCTTTTATTATTTGATCTCCTAAGATTTCCTTTTGAATATTTAAGAGGAGATTTATCAAAATGAATAATGTCTTTTGGTATTCACATGATCTCATCTTTCATGATATGATTTTTTTGTCTTTGTATAATTCTTTGTATTCATGAAGTATATCTCATCATCAAAATTTTCTTATTATCCTTCATGTGATGATATGAAATTATGCAATACTCATGATATTATGTTGATGCATACAAATGAGAAGTTATGATCGTGTATGGTAGGATATAATGTAATTTGACAAATTGATACCATCATGATGTGAAATATTTATGATTTGGAATGATACATGCAATACTTATGATTTTATTATGTACAATTCTTTTGTATTTATGGTTGTATACCTTATGTGATGCTTAAAGAATTGATGTAAAGGGAAATGAATTGCACCTTTTTATTATTCTCCTTTTTTTGCTAATGACAAAGGGGAAGAAAGAATTGCTAGTGTGCACATCTCAAAAGAAAAAGATTTGCTAGCTTGTACAATTCAAGAAGATGCAAAAACATGCTAGCTTGCTCATCTCAAAAGAGAACAAAGATTGCTAGCATGTATATTTCAAGAAGCAAAAGTTGCTTTCTTGAACATCTCAAATATTGGTAGCCTACATTTTCTAAAATGACGTAAAAATTTGCTAACTTGCTAGAGTTGCTAGCTTGAACATTGCAAAGGAAGCAAAAATTGTACTTCTCAAAACAGAAGAAAGAACTCACTAGCTTGCATGTTCTAAAGTGATGGAAAATTTGCTAAATTCTTAAACTTATATCTCTAAATCTTGAAAGTTGCACTTCTCCTTTTTTGTTGATGACAAGGGAGGAGAAGGGATGATGATAATTATGCATGGGATGATATTCTTGGATATTTTGATTATGCATGAGTTTATGTTGCATGCAATGATATGATAAATTGGTTATGCCAATATTCATGATGCATGCAATATTGAAGTACTTATATGTTTTAAAATATTACATGATTTTCTGAATTTGAAGATTCTATCAATATGACATATTGATAGGAGGAGTTAAAGTTAACTCCATCATCAATTGGTTGTCATCATTAAAAAGGTGGAGATTGTTGAATCTCAGATTTTGATGATGAAATCAATTAATGAGTTTGTGATCTAATCTGCTTTTTGAGTGACGCTAGACTAGCTTCGATCAAGGAGAGGCAAATTAATTAAAGCAGGAAGAATTATATTAGGCTGGTGCAAATATGTCAGAAGATTGGACGTCGGGCCGGAGGATCGGTCAATGTGTCGGCAGAAGGCTCATGCCATGAATAAGGGCATCGGGCCGAAGGATTGGATATTGCACCAAGGAGATAGGAAGTTGCGAGAGTCAACATGCCAATTGGATAATACGCCAAAGGAGAGGACGATGTGCCGAAGGATCAGATGAGTGTCGGATGAACCAATGACATGTCAGATAAAGGATTCATGCTTTATAATCATTTGTTTAAGATTAAAGTAGTTTAGGAGACTAATTGAGCTAGCTTTTGGTGTAATCATGCTAACTCAATTAGGGGCCAATTGGACCTTAAATGGGACTGATTTGGGCTCATTAGGAGGCCCATTCAATGACCCAAAAGTTGGGTCAGGTGGTGGCACCGCCAAAACAAGCGGTTGAATTGCTTGTGAGTTAGAAAACTCGAAAAACCTGATCTCCGAGGTTGTCAGGCGGTGGTACCACCCATACCCCAAAATCTCGGGGATTTGAATTTTGGGCTCCATATTTGAATCCATTTGGGGCCTATAAATACCCCACTCTTTCCTGCTTGGCAAAGTAAGAGAGTGAGTTAAAAAGGGGGAAAGAATCCTTGAGTAAAATTTATAATCTCTCTTGAAGAGTAGAGTCCCTTCTTCCTAGTATTTAGAAAGTTCTTCTAAAGGGAGAAGAGAGGTCTAGGTCTAAAAGAGAGGTATAAAGGTTCTCTTCTGAGCCTATCAAAAGGAGAATATAGTTGTAAGAAGGTGGTTTGTCTTCGCCTATTGAAGGAAGACCGTTAATGGATGCCGGGGCTTCGACGGAAGAGGAATTGGGAGTGGATGTAGGTCACGATGACCGAACCACTATAAAACTTGATTTGCATTTTCTTTTGAGCAATTTACCTTTACTGCAAACTACTTTACCTTCTTATTTCTTTCACTATGCTCCCTTATGCTTTAAAGTTAATATCTTTCCGAAATGAGTTTAATTGAAACGAAAGATTTTAGAATCGATGTTTATATCTGCTACACTAATTCACCCCCCCCCCTTTTAGTGCCGACTCATTCCTAACATAAGTTAATTTAAGTCTCTAAAGGAACCTTAAATGACTCATTGCAAAATGATAAGTTAGGTAGATCTATTTATGAGGAACCTAAGGTAAAGTGAGTACCTAAAAGAAAACCCTATTTCTTGTAGATATGTCTATAATCACAAGTAGGAACAAGAGATGGTACCTTGATAGTAGATGCTCAAGGCACATGACCGGAGACCCAATACATTTCTCTAAGCTCATTAACCAAGACAAAGGATTTGTCATCTTCGGAGATAACAACAAAGAAAAAATTATTAGAAAAGGAAATATAGGTAACAAATCAAACATTTTGATTAAAAATATTTATTAGTAAATGGTTTAATGCATAACTTGCTAAGCATTAGTCAATTATATGATAAAGGTTACAACATCAAGTTTGAATCTAATGCTTGCATTATAGAAATATCATACATGAATAGATATTTGATTGCCTTAAGGACCAATAATGTCTATACCATTGATCTTGATGAGTTCCGTAATGAAACTTGCCTTTCGGTTTTAAACGATGATGTTTGGCTTTGACATAGGAGGTTAGGTCATACTAGTATGAAACTAATCTCCCAAATTTCATCTAGAGAACTTATAAAAAGAATCCCTAGCATCAAGTTTGTTAAAGACAAAATGTGTGATGCATATCAACTAGGAAAACAAATAAAATATAGTTTCAAGTCAAAGAATCAAATAAGCACCTCTTAGCCATAGCAATTGATCCATGTATTTATTTGGACCAATTGATACAACAAGCCTAGGAGGTAGTAAATACACCTTTATAATTATTTATGATTATAGTAGATACACTTGGACATACTTCTTAGCACACAAAAGTGATTGCTTTAGGCATTTTTGTAAGTTTTGTAAACTTGTTCAAAATGAAAAGAGTTTTATGATTTTATCAATTCGAAATGATCACGGTGGTGAATTTCAAAATCATGATTTTTAAGATTTTTATGAATTTAATAGATACAATCATAATTTCGTTACTCCAAGAAATCCTCAACAAAATGGAGTAGTAGAAAGAAAAAATAGAAACTTACAAGAAATGACTAAAACCATGTTAAACGAACAAAGCCTTCCGAAATATTTTGGGACCGAAGCCGTAAATACGGCATGCTATATCATGAATAGGGTTCTAGTAAGATTATTACTCTCCAAAACTCCTTATGAGTTGTGGAACAATAAAAAACCCAATGTTTTATATTTTAAAGTTTTCGATTGTAAATGTTTTGTTTTAAATGAAAAAGATGCCTTAGAAAAATTTGATGCAAAATCGGATGAAGGTATTTTTCTTGGTTATTCTTCTATTTCTAAAGTATTTCATGTGTTTAATAAAAGAACTTTAGTTATAGAAGAATCTATTCATGTTATTTTCAATGAGGTTTCCGAATCCAAGAAAAATAATTTTGATAATGATTTTGATATTAATGGCTTAAATTTGAATGAACCCTCTCCTCCCACTAACAACTTGGATCTATCTTCTTCTAAAGAATCCTTACCTAAGGATTGGAAGTATGTAGATGCTCATCCTAAGGAGCTAATTATTGGAGACACTTCTAAAAGTGTTCAAACTCGTTTTTCTCTTAAAAATTTTTATATGAATATAGCCTTTTTATCTTAAATTGAACTTAAATGCATTAACAATGCCTTGAAAGATGATTTATAGGTTATTGCAATGTAGAAGGAATTAAATTAATTTGAGAAAAATGAGGTATGGAAGCTTGTTCCCTAGTGACCATTTGGTAATTGGTACTAAATAGGTCTTTAGAAACAAGCAAGATAAACTTGGTATCGTGGTTAAAAATAATGCTAGATTAGTGGCCAAAGGTTTCAACCAAAAAGAATATATCGATTATGAAGAAACCTTCGTTCTTGTGGCTAGACTTAAAGCCATAAGGATTCTCCTTGCCTATGCTAGTTGCAATAATTTTAAGTTCTTTCAAATGGATGTTAAAAGTGCTTTTCATAATGACTTTATTTCTAAAGAAGTTTATGTTGAACAACCTCCCAGATTTGAGAATACTAACTCTCTGAATCACGTGTTTAAGATAACTAAGGCTCTTTATAGATTAGAACAAGCCCTTAGGGCTTAGTATGAGAGGCTTAGTTCTTTTCTTATTCAAAATAATTTTATAAAAGGTAAGGTCGATACTACATTATTTATCAAATATTTTAAAAATAATTTTCTCATTGTTTAAATTTATGTAGATGATATTATTTTTGGATCTTCAAATGAGTCTTTATGTGAATCTTTTACCAATAATATGAGCCATAAATTTGAAATGAGTTTGATGGGGGAATTAACTTTTTTCTTAGGTTTACAAATTAAACAACTTAGTGATGGGTTTTTTGTTAGTCAAACAAAATATGCTTTAGTTCTATTAAAATAATTTAATATGGATAATGTTAAGGTAATTAATAGACCAATGAGCACTTCTACAAAACTAGATATGGATACTAATGGAGAATATTTTGATTAAAAGACTTATAAGGGTATAATAGGTAGTTTATTATATCTCATACTAACTAGACCCGATATCATGTTTAGTGTTGGACTATGTGCTATATTTCAATATAATCCCAAGCAATCTCACTTAAAAGCTGTTAAAAGGATTTTTAGATATCTAAAAGGAACTCCTAATCTAGGACTATGGTATCTTAATTCTAAAAACTTTGGATTACTTGCTTATGTCGATGTTGGTTTTGCTAGTTGTAAAATAGATTAAAAAAAAATACTTACGAAATATGTCAATTTTTAGGTCACGCACTTGTCTCTTAGTCCTCCAAAAAATAAAACTCGATTGCATAATCTATAACCGAAGTAGAATATATAATAGTAGGTGCATGTTGTGCACAAGTTATCTGGACGAAGAACACTTTAGAATATTATGAAATTCACTTGAAAAACATACCCATAAAATGTGATAATACTAGTGCAATATGTTTAACAAAAAATTCTATTCAACACTCTAGAGCTAAACATATTGATATTAGGCATCATTTTATTAGAGATCATATTAATAATCATGACATATCTTTAGAATTTATTGATACAAAGCATCAATTAACAGATATTTTTACAAAATCATTGAATGAGGAATAGTTTAATTTCATTAGAAGAGAATTAGGCATGCTAAATCTTCCAAATGCATGAATTCCTTTTTCGGATTTCTCGGTTTTTTATGACTTGAATTTTCTTTTTAAATCGAGATCGTCTTTCTATTTGCAAAAGAAGAGCCTTAATTCATGGATTTTTGATTAATAACTTGATCTTTTATTAATTCCTATGAATTCTTCTTCCTTCTATTTACAAGAAAAGGGATTTGATTTATGAAGTTTTATTCATGGATTTTTGATCCTTCATTTGATGCTCCTTTCTCATGAATTCTTCCTCACTCTTCTCACGAAAGAAGAATTTTTATTCTTAGACTTTTAGTATGTGATGATCATTTGCTAGAATAGGGATTTGATTTTATATGAACATCTTGATCCTTTTGATGAATCCTTTCTCTTTGCTAAAATAGAAGCTTGATTCAATGAAACTCATTTATTATGGATTTGACTTGGTTCAAATCCTTTCATGAATTTGGTTCTTGATTTTTTTTTGTGGAGAATGAATTCCTCCCTTACTCTTCTTCCTCTTCTTTTTATCTTTTTATAACAAAGGAAGAAAGAAACTTGCACAGTTTAAGAAGAACTAAAAAGCTCCTAAGCAAAAATGCTAGCTTCTCATTTTTCATACAAAGCTTTTGTTTAACTTCTCATTTTTGCTTGCTTGGATGAATTGGTGTAAAACTTGACATGCTTTTAAACACTTGCATTGTTGAATGATTCTCCTTTTTGTTGCTGACAAAGGGGGAGAAATGGTATCAGAGCAAAGTGATGAATGTTTAATATCATGGTCAAAATGTTGATTTGCATGAAGTGACAAATGCTTCAAAATTTTAATGTCTTAACATAATGAATGTTATGCCCAAAATGATGTATACTTGAGTATCATGTATGATATGCTCATAGTGATGATTGATTTATTTTTGGTATCACGCATGAAGTAAGGATGAAATGTAAGGTTTTGAAATTGTGCATGTTTTAATTTGAAACTATAATGATGCACAAACATATTGAAATTTTGATATGATATATTACATTTGATCACTATGATCGAAAGTGTTTAACTTGAATTCAAAGGTTGTGATTCCTTTTGAATTCAAGTTTGCTTTATCTCAATGTGGCATATAGATACGAAGAGTTAAGGTTAAATCTGTCATCAATTGGTTGTCATCGTAAAAAAGGGAGAGATTATTGAATCTCAGATTTTGATGATGAAATCAATTAATAAATAATCTAATCCATATGTTGAGATAAGTGTTGCAGGATTAACTACGATAATGGATAAGGTATAAAGTAGATATTGAGCTAGAGTCAAAGATCAGATGATATGTTGAAGATTCAAATATTGTACCGGAAGCTCACCGAGAGTTCGTTGGGAGTTCGTTGAGAGCTCTTTGGGAGTTTGTCAAAAGCTTGCCAAGAGTTCGTCGGGAGTTTGCTGAGAGTTCGTTGGGAGTTCACCAAGAGTTCGTTGGGAGTTCGTCGGGAGTTCGCCAAAAGTATGCCAAAAAGTTCACTAGAAGTTCATCGAGACTTCGCTAGAAGAATAATTGATATAACGAACAAATATTGCTTAATTAATACCTTAATTATCATAGTTAGAACCAAGATTGAGTTAGGATTGGGAGGCAATCCCACTAACTTAGTTAGGAGCCAACTGGGCCCAAAATAGGACCGAGTTGGGCAGGATGGAAGGCCCACTCGGCCACTTGGAGCCTTGCCAGGTAGTGGCACCACTCAGGGTAGGCGGTGGAACCACTTGAGACTTAGCCTCCTAGGTGGTTTAGGCAGTAGTATCACTGACAGTTAATGCTGTCAAGTGGTGGTACCACCCTATAAGGTGGCGGTACCGCTAGAGCTCAATCTTCAAGACTTTGTCAAGCAGTAGTACCGCCAGACTAGGCTATGATACCACCTAATAATGGCGGTGGTACCACTAGTACCCCGAAAATCTGAGAAGAGATATTTTTTGGCTCCAATTTTGAAACCTTTGGGGCCTATAAATACTCCTTTCTACATGAAAGGGTAACAAAGGCTATAACAAAGTGTGAAAAAATCTTTGAGTGTTGGTGTATAAAAGTATTGTAAAAAGAGCTAAGAGTCCTCCTCTTTCTCCAGCTTTCTAATCATTAGAGAAGATGTGTGAGGGTTGTCTCCTAAACCCGTGAAAAGGAAAAAGCTTTGTAAGAAGATGGTTGGTCTTCGCCTATTGAAGGAAGACCATAAGTGGACACCGGTGACCTCAACGAAGGAGAAAGTTTTTGTAATTAAAGATGCTTTATGAAATCATGCTTGATGATTTAATGATGTAATAAAAATGTTGAAAGTTTTTGTATCATGCTTGATGATCTTATATTATGCATGACGATTTGTAGTAATAATGATTTTTATGATTAATAGTTTATTGATCTTGATGATTTTTGTGATAAATCTTATTTTTCTATTTTAAACATGATGCATGGTTTTGACATTAAAAAAAAACTTGGGCATGCTTGTATAAAATCAATCACATGAATTGAAATAACTAAAAAGGGAATGCATTTTAAAAATTTCTCTATTTCTATCTTATCGATTTAAAAAAAAAAAATTGATAAATATATTTATGTCATTTTGAATCTCTTGAAAGTGATTTTGATGATTTGACAATTTAAATTTGAATGAGTTTTATCTATATCAAATTCTTGATTTCTCAAAATTTGATACTTGAGATCTTTTTTATGAATCAAGATCCTTGTTCTCCTATGTTTCCTTTTGTTAAAGAGAATATTTATGAATCATGATTCTTCTCTTGAATTCTCAAAATTGATAACTTAAAAATTACTTTAAAGATTGTCTAATATTTGATCTCCTAAGATTTCTTTTTGCTATTTATAAAAAACAAGACTTATCAAAATGAATCATAACTTGATCCTTTATGATATTTGATATTGATATCTTTGATGTCATGATTTTCGTATGTATAATTCTTTTGTATTAGTTGTATACCTTATGTCATGTTTGAAAATTGATGTAAAGAAAAAATATTTACAATATTGTATTATTTCCTTCCTTTTGACAATGACAAAGGGGGAGAAAGATTGCTAGCTTGTATATTACAAAGGAAGAAAAATTTACTAACTTACATTTCTCAAAAGAGAAGAAAGAATTTACTAGCTTGCACATCTCAAAAGAGAAGCAAAGTGCTAATTTGCTCATCTTAAGAAAAACAAAACCTGCTAGCCTTCATACTTCAAAGAGAAGTAAAACTTAGACAATTCTCTATGATAAAAAATTTACTAAATTGCTAGCTACACTTCTCCTTTTTATTGATGACAAAGGGGGAGAAGATATGATGAAGTTTTGAAATTATGATTTAAAATTTTGAATATTGTATGCAATGATTAATGTAATGACTTGCTGCACATGATTATTTTGATATGATATGTTGAGATTCTATCAAGATGACATATTGATAGGGGGAGTTTAGTTAAACTTCATCATTAATTGGTTGTCATCATCAAAAAGGGGGAGATTATTGAATCTCGGATTTTGATGTTGAAATCAATTGATAAGTTTGTGATCTAATATACGTTTTGAGTGACGTAGGACTAGCTTCGTTCATAGAGATAATTTGATTAAAGTAGGAAGAATCTATTGAATCTCGGATTTTGATGATGAAACCAATAGATAATGCTTATTTGATTTACGTTTTGAGTGACACAGGAAGATTTAATTAGGGAGAGACAATTAAGATAGGAAGAATCATGTTGGGCCGGAATTAAACATGTTAGAAGATTGGACGTCGAGTTGGAGGATCGGTCGATATATCGGTAGAAGGCTTCGGGCCATGGGTTCAGGTATCGAGCCAAGAAGAGCGAAAATTACACCAAGGAAATCAGAGTTGCGGAGGTCAATTGGCCGATTGGGCAATAGGCCGCAAGAGAGGACGATGCGCCGAAGAATCAAATGAAGCGTCGATGAACCAATGACATGCTGAACAATATTTGATTTAAGCCTTATAATAATTATCTAGATCGAAGTAGGTTTTAAGTGTGTAGGATTAACTATGATAGCAAGACATAAAGTAAAATAATGTCCCGAAGTTAAGGACGAGATTTTATTGGGAGTTTGAGAGTTCATTAGAAGTCCGAATGTTCATCGGAAGTTCTGTCGGAATTGATCGAGAAGTCCAGGAGCTTGCCAAAGAAGCTTATAAGAACTCACCAAGAAGATCATTGTGAAGTCTAGGAACTTGCTAGGAGTCCATTGGAACATTGCCGAGAGATCGTTGGAAGTTCACCAAAAGATCGCCGGAAGCTCGCCGGAAGAAACCTAAACTCATAGACTTATTTAGCTTAGTGAATGCCTTAATATTCATAGTTAGCACATAATTGGGTTAGAATTAGTCCTAAATTAGGAGTGATTTGAGCTCATTGTTAGGCCCATTCAATGACCCAAATGTTGGGCTAGGCGGTGGCACCGCTAGAACAGGCGGTAGAACCGCTTGTGAGTTAGAAAACTCAAAAAATTCGGTCTCTGAGGCTATCAGGTGATGGTACCACCAAACTAGGCGGTGGTATCGCCCAGTGATAGTGTCTCAAGCAGTGGCACCACCAGACTTGGTGGTGGTACCGCCCAGTGTCGTACTACAAGCAGTGCTATCGCCTAGTGCATGCGGTGGTATCGCCCATACCCGGAAGACCATGAAGTTTAAATTTTTAGCTCCATTTTTGAAACCATTTGGGGCTTATAAATACCCCACTTGGGCAGCAAGAAAGTAGCAAGAATTCTAGAGGAAAAAACTGAGAAAACTCTACCAAAACCTTGACTTCCCTCCTCCTAATGCTTAGAGTTAGTCCTAAGAGAGGTGTCTGAGGGAATACTTATAAAAGAGTGACTTATAAAGGTTATCTCTTAAACCTATGAAAAGGAGAAAGTGTTATAAGAGGGTAGTTAGTCTTCACCAATTGAAGGAAGATCGATAGTGGATGCCGATGGCCTCAATGGAAGAGGAATCGAGAGTGGATGTAGGTCACGAAGACTGAACCACTATAAAATCTAGTTTACATTTATTTTGAGCAATTTACTTTCATAACAAACTTCCTCCTTACTTTGCTTTCACTACACTTATGAATAAACACGCTTTCAAGTCAAGTACATTTCCGAAATCAATTTTTTATCGGATGAAGAATTTTCAAACCGATGTTTTTATCGCTTCACTAATTCACCCCCTCTCTTATTGTTGACTCGTTCCTAACAGTTAGTATCAGAGCCTCATTATTTCTCATTTTGTTTAACACCTAAGAGAAATAACTTTTTTCAAATTTCAAGAGGGCTTTTTTATCATTCGTCCTTCCATGTACAATGGGATCAACTACACTATTGGAAAACTCGAATGAGAGTTTTCTTGCTTTCGTTAAATCTCGATTTATGGAATATAGTCGAATTTGATTTTCAAAAGTCTTCTACTCCAATGAACGAATAGAATGATTTAGAGAAGAGTATTTTTTTTTTTAAATGCTAGAACTATGAATACTCTATTTTGCGCCTTGGACAAAAATGAATTCAATCGGGTTTCTACTTGTGAAATGACTTTCAATATTTGGCACACTCTTGAAATCACACACGAAGGCACAAATAGAGTTAGAGATTCTAAAGTTAATATTTTGATATATGATTTTGAGTTATTTCGAACGGAACCAAGTGAGACTATTAGAGACATGCACACTCGTTTTATGGATGTCGTCAATAGTCTAAAAGCTCTTGGTAAAAAATTTTCGAATCTTGAATTTGTGAACAAAATTTTACGATCTCTTTTTAAAAATTGGGATTCAAAAGTAACGGTAATACAAGAGACTAAAGACCTAAACAACCTTGCTCTTAAAGAACTTATCGGGTCATTAATGACCTATGAAATGACTTATGTGGCACATGATAAACTTGAGAATAACCTTCTAAAGAAGGATTTGACACTTAGAACAAATAAAGACCACTCGAGCGAAAGCTCAAGTGATGATGACTTTGAACTCTTATCATTAAAGCTTAAAAAATTCTTAAAACAAGAATTAAAGAATAAAAATGAACTTACAAAGAAGAAGTTACCAAAGAAGAAGAAAATACTCAAAGTAGCTTGGGACGAATCAAGTAAATCCGAAGATGAAGAACAAACCAACAAAGGCAATGTGGCAAACTACACCTTAATAGGTTTCGACGACGAGGTAACCAAAATCCCCTTAATTTATTTTGAAATTACCTGATGCTTTTCATGAGTTATTTTTAATTTAGTTTAGAAAAAATATATATACATTTTTCTTAAAAATTACATGTTTAATGATGTAATAAAAATGTTAAAAAAAATTCGGATCATGATAGTAATTTTGAAAATAATAATGACAATTGCATGTTTTAAGAAAATACAATAAAATGTTAGATATAAGTCTAATGCTTGTACACCTAATAAGATTAATCCTATATATGTTTTTAAGAAGCAATAATGTGTAATCATGTTAATGTTGAATCTCGGATTTTGATGATGAAACCAATCGATAAGTGTTTATGTTTTAATCTACGTTTTGAGTGATGCAGGATGCTTCGATCAGGATGAGACAATTAAAGCAGGAAAAATCATGTTGGGCCGGAGGAATTGTTAGGATCAAGAGCACTAAGAGGGGGGGGGGTGAATTAGTGCAGCGGAAAACTTTCAACGATTAAAACTGCGTTCGTTCGATAAGAGTGATTTCGGTAGAAAAGCCGATTCGTAAATCACTTTAACTTGTGATTAAGCAAGATGTAGTTAAAGCGAATCTATAAAAGTAGTTTGCAGTTATGATGGAAATTAGAATGTAAGCGCAAACTGAAATATGATGTTCGTACGATAAAACTGATTTACGTCTAAACACCGATTCGAAAAATACTGAACTTTGAAACATGATCGTAAAAGTGCAGAAGGCAATAAGCTATTAAGGAGGTTTGCAGTAAAGATAATATGCTCAAAGTAAATGCAAACCAGAGGGCATCGTGATTTTAGAGTGGTTCGGTCAATCTTGACCTACATCCACTTCTGGCTTCCTCCACCGATGAGGTCACCGACGTCCACTAGAGGCCTTCCTTCAATAGGCGAAGGCCAACCACCCTTTTACAGTTTCACTCCTTTTGACGGGCTTAGGAGACAACCCTTATAGAATTTTCTTTCCTCTCTTGACAGATCAAAACTTGGAAGAAAAGAAAGAGGAAGGAGAACTTTTAACTCATACAACACTTTTTGAGCTCTCAAAAACACAGAGTAAGATCAGGATTTTGGTGGTTTTTGGTTGCTCTATCATTGCTGAAAGGGTGGGGTATTTATAGGCCCCAACCCAGTTTGAATTCTGAGCTCAAAACTATCAATTCCCAGAATTCCGGGGTCTAGCGGTTGCATCGCTTGACTGGGGCGGTTGCACCGCCTGGCAGAGCTCGAAGACTGAGCCTCTGGGCGGTGCCACCTCCTGTCAGGGGCGGTTGCACCTCCTGCCAGAGCTCGGAGACCGAGCTCAGGCAGTGCCACCGCTTGACTGGGGCGGTTGCACCGCCCAGCTAGAGCTCGGAGACCGAGCTCAGGCGATTGCACCTCTATCAAAGGCGGTTGCACCACCCAGCCAGAGCTCGGAGACTAAGCCCTGGGCGATGCCACCGCTGACCTAGGCAGTGCCACCTCTGGCCAAGTAATCTGGGTCCGAATGGGTTGATCCATTCGGCCCAATTTGGGTCTTTCAAGGGCCCAATTGCCCCAAGATTAAGTTAATGGGATCACCTCCCATTTCTAACTTAATCATCGTGCTAACTATGAATTTCTTAAGGCATTTACTGCAACTTGCTCCGGTGCGTCAATCACTTCTTCCGGCGAGCTTCCGGCGAACATCCGACGAACCTTCGACGATGCTCCGGCGGACTTCCGGCAAACTCCTGGACTTGTGACGATCCACTTGGCGAGTTCCAACGAGCTTTTCTGGCAAGCTCCTGGACTTCTCGGATTTGTTCTCGTAGAACCTCCGATAACCGTCCGGACTTCCGTCGAACTCTCGAACCTCCAACGTGATCATAGTCTTGACTCCGGCGCAACTTCTGCTGCATGTCTTACTTTCATCGTAGTTAATCCTGCACACTTATCTCAATATATGGATTAAATAACAAATGACAATTGACGTCATCATCAAAATCCGAGATTCAACAGGAACATGTCAGAAGATTGGATGTCGGGCTAGTGGATCGGTCGACGTATCGACAGAAGGCTTCGGGCCGTGGATTCAGGCATTGAGCCAAGAAGAGTGGATATTACGTCAAGGATATTGGAGTTGCGGAGTCAACTGGTCAATTGGGCAATAGGCCAAGAGAGGACGATGAGCCGAAGAATTGGACGAAGCATCGAGGAACCAATGACATGCCGGACAACTTGATTAATGTTTAGTATTTATTATCTAGATCGAAGTATATTTTACATATGCAAGATTAACTACAATGGCAAGGCATGGAGCAAAATGAAGTCCCGGAGTCAAGGACGTGATCACTTTAGGAGTTCGAGAATTTGTCGAAAGTTCGGACATTCGTCGGATGTTCTGGAGGAGTCAACCGAGAAGTCTCGGAGCTTGCCAGAGAAGCTCATCGGAACTCGCCAAGAAGATCGTCGTGAAGTCTAGGAGCTTGTCGGGAGTCCGTCAGAAGTTCGCCGGAAGATCACCGAAAACTCGTCAGAAGAATAGATATAGGGACTTGTTTAGCTTAGCAAATGTCTTAGGATTTCGTAGTTAGCATGTAATTGAGCTTGGATTTGAGCCAACCCAATTAAGGGCTAGCTAGGCCCATGTAAGAACTGTGTTGGGCCTAATAAGAAGCCTAAATAGTGCCCCAAGAAGTCTCACCGTCATGGCACAATCTTCGAGACTGTGTTAGGCGGTGGTATCGCTAGTCTAGGCGGTGGTACCGCCCAGCACTGCACCCCAGGTGGTGGTACCGTCAGACCTGAGCAGTGGTACCGCCTAGGGTAGTGTTAGCCAGACTGACACTGGGTGGTGGTACTGCCCGTGCCCGGGGAACCTGGGATGGGAAAGTTTTAGGCTCCAAGTTTGAATCAACTTGAAGCCTATAAATATCCCTCTCATCCGTGGTTAAAGGACACAAGCACAAAGAGTCTAAAAAGAAAGAAACGCTGCTAAAATCTTTTGTGATCTTCTCTCCCTCTTCTAAGTGTTAGGATAGTTTGAGAGAGGAGTAAGTGAGTACTTGTAAGGGTTATCTCCTAAGCCTAGTAAAAGGAGAAGAGGGGTGTAAAAAGGTGATTGGCCTTCGCCTATTGAAAGAAGGCCTCTAGTGGATGCCGGTGACCTCGTTGGAGGAGGAAGCCAAAAGTGGATGTAGGTCACATTGACTAACCACTCTAAAACTATTGTGTTCTCTGGTTTGTATCTTATTCTTGCTATTAGCTTACTGCAAACCTCTTTAAGTTGTCGAATCTCGGATTTTGATGATGAAGTCAATTGTCATTTTTTGTCTAATCTATGTGTTGAGATAAGTGTGCAGGATTAACTATGATGAAAGTAAGACATGCAGCAGGAGTTGCGCCAGAGTCATGACAATGATCACGTTGGGAGTTCGAGAGCTCGACGGAAGTTCGGACAATCGTCGGAGGTTCTGTGGGAACAAATCCGAGAAGTCCAGAAGCTTGCCAAAGAAGCTCGTCGGAACTTGCCAAGTGGATCGTCGCAAGTCCAGGAGTTTGCCGGAAGTCCGCAGGAGCATCACCGAGGGTTCATCGGATGATCGACGGAAGTTCGCCGGAAACTCGCCGGAAGAAGCGATTGATGCACCGGAGCAAGCTGCAGAAATTGTCTTAGGATTTATCGTAGTTAGCACTAATGATTAAGTTGAAAATGGGAGGTGATCCCACTAGCTTAATCTTGGGGCAATTGGGCCCTTGAAAAACCCAAATTGGGCCGAATGGATCAACCCATTCGGACCCTGGTTGCTGTGGGAGGTGCAACCGCCTGGGCTCAGTCTCCGAGCGAGACTGGGCGGTGCAACCTCTCCTGACAAGAGGTGGCACCGCCTGAGCTCAAGTTTCGAGCTCTGCTAGGCGGTGCAACCGCCCTATTCAGGAGGTGCAACCGCCTGAGCTCGGTCTTCGAGCTCTGGCAGAGAGGTGCAACCGCCCCTGACAGAGGTGGCATCGCCTAGAGGCTCAGTCTTCGAGCTCTGCTAGGCGGTGCAACCGCCCCAGTCAGGAGGTGCAACCGCTTGATCCCGGAATTCCGGGAATTGACAGTTTTGAGCTCCAAATTTGAACTGGGTTGGGGCCTATAAATACCCCACCCATTCACCACTGAAAGGAGTAACTTACACTTGAAATCTTGATATCTTTCTATGATTCTTAGAGCTCAAAACTGTGGTCAAGACCAAAAGTTCTCCTCCTTCTGTTCTTCAAAGTTTGAGTTGTAAAGAGAGGAGAGAAAACTTCTGTAAGGGTTGTCTCCTAAGCCCGTCAAAAGGAGTGAATCTATAAAAGGGTGGTTGGCCTTCGCCTATTGAAGGAAGGCCTCTAGTTGACGTCGGTGACCTCGTCGGTGGAGGAAGCCAAAAGTGGAGTAGGTCAAGATTGACCGAACCACTCTAAATCTCGGTTTGCATTTCCTTTGAGCATTTTACCTTCACTGCAAACTTCTCAATAGCTTACTGCCTTCTGCGATTTTACGAACGAGTTTCTAAGTTCAGAACTTTCCGAATCTACGTTTAGACGTAAATCGGCTTTTCTCGTACGATCATCATATTTCAGATTACGTTTATGTTTTGATTTCAATAATAACTGTTTACTGCCTTCTGCAATCTTACGAATAAGTTTCTAAGTTCAGAACTTTCTAAATCTGCGTTTAGACGTAAATCGGCTTTTATCGTATGAACGTCGCATTTTAGTTTGCGCTTGTATTCTGCTTTCCATCATAAACTGCAAACTGCCTTCGTAGATCTACTTTAACGTCATCTCGTTTAATCTCAAGTTAAAGTAATCTTAGAATCGGCTTTCACATCGAAATCGTTTTTATCGAACGAACGCAGCTTTCGTTTTAATCGCTGAAAAATTTCCGCTGCACTAATTCACCCCCCCCCCCTCTTAGTGCTCTTGATCCTAACAATTGGTATCAGAGCTCGATTAACTCTCAAACGGATTAAAACCCAAGAGAGATGGCTTACGCCGGAAACCAAGAGGGCCATTCTATTACACATCCACCCATGTTTAATGGGACGGACTACACCTATTGGAAGACCCGAATGAGGATCTTTCTTATTTCTATGGACTTTAAACTTTGGAATCTTGTCGAGAATGGTTTTTCGAAGTCTTCTCTTCCAATGATCGATTGGAATGATTTGGAGAAGAAGGCTTTCGCTCTTAATGCAAAGGCTATGAATGCCTTATTTTGTGCACTTGATAAAAACGAGTTTAATCGTGTTTCGATTTGTGAAACCGCATTTGATATTTGGCACACGTTCGAAGTGACTCATGAAGGCACAAGTAGAGTGAAAGAGTCAAAAATCAATCTTTTGTTACACTCTTTCGAACTTTTCCAGATGAAACCGAGTGAGACTATTGGCGACATGTTTACCCGTTTCACGGATGTCGTCAACGGTCTAAAAGGACTCGGAAAAAGTTTTTCGGATTTTGAGCTCGTAAATAAGATTCTAAGATCCCTTCCTAAGAGTTGGGATCCTAAAGTCACTGCTATTCAAGAGGCGAAAGATCTAAACAACTTCCCTCTTGAAGAACTAATTGGGTCATTAATGACCTACGAGATGACTTGCAAAGCTCATGAAGAGCAAGAAGACATCCTTCTAAAGAACAGGAAGGATATGACACTTAGAACTTTGGAAGACCACTTGAAAGAAAACTCAAGTGATGAGGACTGTGACGATGACTTGGCACTTCTAACAAGAAAATTTAAAAAATTCATTAAAAGAAACAAGATTAAGAATGACACTAAAAATAAACTTGAACCCAAGAAGGACCAAGTTATTTGCTATGAGTGCAAAAAGCCGGGACACTACAAGAGTGATTGTCCCCAAGCCAAAAAGAGAACAACAAAGAAGAAGGCGCTCAAAGCAACATGGGATGATTCGAGCGCGTTCGAAGAAGAGGAGTCCAACACCGAGCAAGTTGCTCATTATGCCTTAATGGCCATCGGAGAGGAGGTAACAAATTTATTAGATGCAAATTTATCTTTCGATGAATTATTAAATGCCTTCCATGACTTATTTGATGAATGCAAGATTATCAATAGAAAATATAAATTGCTAAAAAAGGAGCATGATAGTCTTACTTGTGATTTTGATAAGTTAAAAACTGAATATCATGATAGTTTAGATCCATGCATCAAATGCCATGATCTAGAAACTCTCCAAAAAGAAAACTTGCTACTTAAAGACACCTTGAAGAAATTCGAGGTTGGTAGCAAGTCATTAAACATGATCCTTGCAAACAAGGGTCACGTTCCAAAAAGGAGTGGAATTCAATTTGTGAGAAGTTCTCACCAAAATCCAACCACCTTCATAAAAGGCCCCATCTTACATGTTCAACACCAAACCAAATGCAACTTTTGTTGCAAACTTGGACACAATACGCACTATTGTCCATTCAAGAAAATTAGTCAAAACAAATTGATTTGGGTTCCTAAAGGAACCATGATAAATTCTATGCAACATGATAGACAATGTAGATCTATCTTTGAGGCGCCCAAAAGCAAATGGGTACCTAAAAATCATCCTTTCTTGTAGAAACCCACACCATCACAAGCTAGGAGCAAGAGATGGTACCTTGATAGTGGATGCTCAAGGCATATGACCGGAGATCTATCTCAATTCTCTAAGCTCACTAGCATAGACGAAGGCTATGTCACCTTCGGAGACAACAACAAGGGTAAAATCATTGGCAAAGGAACCATAGGTAACAAATCCAACTTCTTTATTGAAGATGTTTTGTTAGTTGATGATTTAAAACATAACCTCTTGAGCATTAGTCAATTATGTGATAAAGGATACACTGTCAAATTCGAATCTAATGCTTGCATCATTGAAAAACCACATAAAAACATGTCTATGATTGCATTAAAACAAAATAACGTATACACTATTGACATCAATGATTTGTGTAATGAAATGTGTTTTTCGATTTTGAATGAGGATGCTTGGCTATGGCATAGAAGATTAGGTCATGCGAGCATGAAACTAATCACTCAAATATCATCTAAAGAACTTGTAAGAGGAATTCCTCATATCAAGTTCATCAAAGATAATGTATGTGATGCTTGCCAATTAGGTAAACAAATTAAGGGTATTTTCAAAACTAAGAATCAAATAAGCACCTCTAGGCCCTTACAATTGATCCATATGGACTTGTTCGGACCAATCTCTACATCGAGTCTAGGAGGTAGCAAATACGCCTTTGTCATTGTTGATGACTATAGCAGATATACATGGACCTACTTCTTAAAACAGAAAAATGAATGCTTTAGATATTTTACCAAGTTTTGTAAACTTGTTCAAAATGAGAAGGGTTCTATGATTTCGTCAATTAGAAGTGATCATGGTGGAGAATTTCAAAACCATGATTTCCAAGAATTCTGTGAACTCAATGGATACAACCATAATTTCTCTACTCCAAGAAATCCTCAACAAAATGGGGTAGTAGAAAGAAAAAATCAAAATTTACAAGAAATGGCAAGAACCATGTTGAATGAACATAGCCTACCCAAATACTTTTGGGCCGAAGCCGTAAACACTGCATGCTATATTTTGAATAGAGTTCTAGTAAGACCCTTACTCACCAAAACTCCTTATGAGTTATGGAACAACAAAAAACCCAATGTTTCATATTTTAAAGTCTTTGGGTGTAAGTGTTTTATCTTGAATGAAAAGGATAACTTAGGAAAATTTGATGCTAAATCCGATGAAGGAATCTTTCTTGGTTATTCTTCGGTTTCTAAAGCTTTTCGTATCTTCAATAAAAGAACTTTAATCATTGAAGAATCCATTCATGTTGTTTTCAATGAGATTTCCGAAATTAGAAAAAATAATCTTGATGATGATGTTAATTTTGATTCTTTGAATTTAAATGAAACCCCATCTCCAACTAGCAACTTGGATGCATCCACTTCCCAGATTTCCTTACCCAAGGATTGAAAGTATGTAGATGCTCATCCTAAGGAGCTAATCTTAGGAGACACATCAAAGGGGGTTCAAACACGATCTTCTCTTAAAAATTTTTGTGCCAACGCCGCTTTTCTCTCCCAAATTGAACCCAAATGTGTTGATGAAGCCATGAAAGATGATTCATGGATTATCACAATGCAAGATGAATTGAATCAATTTGAGAGAAATGAGGTGTGGACGCTTGTTCCTAGGCCAAATGACCATTTAGTTATTGGTACTAAATGGGTCTTTAGAAATAAGCAAGATGAAAATGGTATCGTGGTTAGAAACAAGGCTAGATTAGTGGCCAAAGGTTTCAACCAAGAAGAAGGTATCGATTACGAAGAAACCTTCGCTCCTATGGCTCGATTAGAAGCCATAAGGATGCTCCTTGCCTACGCTAGTAGTAATAATTTTAAGTTGTTTCAAATGGATGTTAAAAGCGCTTTTCTTAATGGCTTTATTTCCGAAGAAGTCTATGTTGAACAACCTCCTGGATTTAAAAATAATAGTCTCCCTAATCATGTGTTTAGATTAACTAAAGCTCTATATGGTTTAAAACAAGCTCCAAGGGCTTGGTATGCGAGACTTAGTTCTTTTCTTATTGAAAATAATTTCATAAAAGGCAAGGTTGATACTACATTATTCATCAAGAACGTTGAAAATAATTTTCTCATTGTTCAAATTTATGTTGATGATATTATCTTTGGTTCTACGAATGAATTTCTCTGTGAATCTTTTGCTAAAACTATGAGTCTTGAATTCGAAATGAGTTTAATGGGAGAGTTAACATTCTTCTTAGGTTTACAAATCAAACAACTAAGCAATGACATCTTTATTAGTCAAACTAAATATGCTATGAATTTACTAAAGAAGTTTAATATGAATAACTCAAAAGCTATTAACACTCCTATGAGCACCTCCACTAAGTTAGAAATTGATGAAAGTGGAGAAAGCTTCGATCAAAAAACTTATAGGGGTATGATAGGAAGTTTACTTTACCTCACGACAACTAGACCAGACATCATGTTCAGTGTAGGACTTTGTGCTAGATTTCAATCAAACCCTAAGATATCTCATCTCAAAGCAGTTAAAAGAATACTCAGATATCTTAATGGTACCACAAATCTAGGATTATGGTACCCAAAATCAGAGAATCTTGAGTTAATTGCTTATGTTGATGCGGACTTTGCTGGCTGTAGATTAGATAGAAAAAGCACATCAGGAACATGTCAATTCTTAGGACATGCCCTTGTTTCCTGGTCATCTAAGAAACAAAACTCGGTTGCACTATCGACAACCGAAGCTGAATATATTGCAGCAAGTGCATGCTGTGCACAAGTTGTATGGATGAAAAATACCTTAGAAGATTATAAAGTTCATCTTAAAAATATTCCCATTAAATGTGATAACACAAGTGCAATATGCTTAACAAAGAACCCTATACAACACTCAAGAACAAAACATATTGATATTAGACATCATTTTATACGAGATCATGTTACTAATCATGATGTAATTATAGAGTTCATTGATACTAAACATCAACTAGCCGATATTTTTACAAAACCTCTAAGTGAAGAACAATTTGATTTTATAAGAAGAGAATTAGGAATGTTGATGTGTCCGAATACTTAAACTAGTTAAAATTACTTTTCGGACTTTATTGAATGATCAAATCACTTGATTGCCATGTGTTGAAATGTTTTGATTTTTGTAGCATAATCTTGTCCGAATGCATGAAAGAATTCATCTCATTTTCGGACTCGCTTAACAACTGGAATGACAAAAATCAAACACACTCTTATGAAAAATATTCTTTCGAAATTGATTTGATAAAATGACTTTCCTCCTTCATGCACAAAGAATTATAACATACAAGGAGAAGAAGTATTCAAAGCATTATACTTATCATGCCTTCCTTTATATGCTTGATAACTTGCTTATATTGTTCTCCTGGTATCACATCTATCATGCTTTTTGTTGATGACAAAGGGGGAGAAATATATGAATTGATTTGATGCTATAAACACTGATGCTATGATTATGCCATGCCTGCATCATCAAGAGATATATGAAAAGATGCCATGCAACACTTGCTAAAATATAAGAAATGTGTGCATCATGTAATGATATCAAAATCTTACTTCACAGCTTTACATGTTGATGTCTTACAAAGACATGAATTGCTACTATTACCATCATTCAAACTTGTAATGTAAAATTTGAAAATGAATGTCAAGCCTTGACATCATCTTCAAAGAGATACATCATGATAGGAATCATGATGAGAATATGTCTCTTAAATTTATAAGGTTTTAAATTCAAGAATGACTTATCTCAAGTATGGCATATAGACAGGGGGAGTTAAGGTTAACTCCATTATCAATTGATTGTCATCATAAAAAAGGGGGAGATTGTTGAATCTCGGATTTTGATGATGAAGTCAATTGTCATTTGTTGTCTAATCTATGTGTTGAGATAAGTGTGCAGGATTAACTACGATGAAAGTAAGACATGCAGCAGGAGTTGCGCCGGAGTCATGACAATGATCACGTTGGGAGTTCGAGAGCTCGACGGAAGTTCGGACAGTCGTCGGAGGTTCTGCGGGAACAAATCTGAGAAGTCCAGAAGCTTGCCAAAGAAGCTCGTCGGAACTTGCCAAGTGGATCGTCGCAAGTCTAGGAGTTTGCCGGAAGTCCGCAGGAGCATCACCGAGGGTTCATCGGATGATCGACGGAAGTTCGCCGGAAACTCGCCGGAAGAAGCGATTGATGCATCGGAGCAAGCTGCAGAAATTGTCTTAGGATTTATCGTAGTTAGCACTAGTGATTAAGTTGAAAATGGGAGGTGATCCCATTAGCTTAATCTTGGGGCAATTGGGCCCCTGAAAAACCCAAATTGGGCCGAATGGATCAACCCATTCGGACCCTAGTTGCTGTAGGAGGTGCAACCGCCCAAGCCAGGAGTTAGCACCACTTGGGCTAAGTCTCCCAGGGAGACTGGGCAGTGCAACCGCCCCAGCCAGGAGGTGCAATCGCCTGGGCTCAGTCTCCGAGCGAGACTGGGCGGTGCAACCTCTCCTAACAAGAGGTGGCACCGCCTGAGCTCAAGTTTCGAGCTCTGCCAGGCGGTGCAACCGCCCCAATCAGGAGGTGCAATCGCCCCAGTCAGGAGGTGCAACCACCTGAGCTTGGTCTTCGAGCTCTGGCAGAGAGGTGCAACCGCCCCTGACAGAGGTGACACCGCCCAGAGTAGGTCAAGATTGACCGAACCACTCTAAATATCGGTTTGCATTTCCTTTGAGCATTTTACCTTCACTGCAAACTTCTCAATAGCTTACTGCCTTCTGCGATTTTACGAACGAGTTTCTAAGTTCAGAACTTTCCGAATCTGAGTTTAGACGTAAATCGGCTTTTCTCGTACGATCATCATATTTCAGATTACGTTTACGTTTTGATTTCAATCATAACGTTTACGTTTTGATTTAAAATAAATCTGCGTTTAGACGTAAATCGGCTTTTATCGTACGAACGTCGCATTTTAGTTTGCGCTTGTATTCTGCTTTCCATCATAAACTGCAAACTGCCTTCGTAGATCTATTTTAACGTCATCTCGTTTAATCTCAAGTTAAAGTAATCTTAGAATCGGCTTTCACATCGAAATCATTTTTATCGAACGAACGCAGCTTTCGTTTTAATCGCTGAAAAATTTCCGCTGCACTAATTCACCCCCCCCCCCCCCTCTTAGTGCTCTTGATCCTAACATAAGTACTTACTACCTTTAATTAATTTACAAACGTGCTTCAAGTTAAGATATTTCTGAGATCGATTTTTAATGTAAACAGTTTTATCACAACGTAAGTTTTAAGTTGACGTGATTTCACTACTGCACTAAATCACCCCCCCTCTTAGTGCCGACTCTTGATCCTAACAATTGGTATCAGAGCAATGGTTTTCTAATTTAGTTTAACACCCAAATAGAAATGACTCATTTCGGCTTTAAAGAGGGCCAATCTCTCATTCGTCATCCCTTTTTCAATAGGACGGACTACACTTATTGGAAAACTTGAATGAGAGTTTTCTTGCTTTCTTTGGAGTTGAATTTATGACACATTGTCGAATCCGATTTTAAAAGGTCTTCTCTTCCGATAAAAGATTGGAATGATTTGTAGAAGAAGATGTGTTCGTTAAATGCTAAGGCTATGAATGTCTTATTTTATGCCTTAGATAAAACATAGTTTAATCGGATTTTTACGTGTGAAATAACTTTCGATATTTGACATATTTTTGAAACCACACACGAAGCCACAAGTAGTGTAAAAGATTCTAAAGTAATTTTTTTGATGCATGATTTTGAGATGTTTTGCATAGAACCAAGAGAGACTATTGGAGACATGTACACCCGTTTTACAGATGTCATCAATAGTCTAAAAGCACTTGGTAAAAATTTTACGAATGTTGAACTCGTTAACAAGATTTTAAGATCTATATCTAAAAATTAGAATTAAAAAATAACGGCTTTACAAGAATCAAAAGATTTGAACCATTTCACTCTCGAAGAACTTATCAGGTCATTAATGACCTATGAAATGACGTGCAATGCACGTAAAGAACTTGAGAACCACCTTCTAAAGAATAGGAAGGATTTTGTATTGAATCTCGGATTTTGATGATGAAACTAATTGATTGTGTTTATATGTTTAACTGTATTTTGAGTGATACAGGTCTACTCGATCCGGATTAGATAGTTAACGCAAGAGGAATTGACGTTGCGCCGGAGGAGATCACGTTAGGATATTGGATGGCAGAAGGCTTCGGACGTCGGGCATCGAGCCAAGAGCGGAATTACGCCAAGGATATCGGGGTTGCAGAGGTCAACCGCCGATTGGACAACAAGCCGCAAGAGAGGACGATGCGCTGAAGAATCAAACGAAGCACCAACCAATGATGTGCCGGGCAACAGAATGTCGATTCGCGTTGTAATAATTGTCTAGATAGGAATAGAGTTTTGGCTTGTGTGTGCAGGATTAACTACGATAACGATGAAGACATAAAGTGAAACAAAGTGTCGGAGTCAAGCGCGAAGGATTTGTTGTGAGTTCGAGAGTTCGACGAAAGTCCGAAGGTTCGTCGGGAATGCTGCCGAAACTAGCTGAGAATGAGTAGGGAGCTTGCCGAAGGGTTTTTCGGAAGCTCGCCGAAAGGTTCGTTTGAAGTTCGCGGAGCTTGCCAAGAAAGATCGGAGCTTGCCGAACTAGCTCATTGGAACTCGCCAAGATCAAATCGTGAAGTCTAGGAGCTTGCCGAGAGTCCGCAGAATGGTTTCCGAGAGTTCGTCGGAAGATTGTCGGAAGTTCGCTGGAAGCTCGCCGGAAAAAGTCTTGACTTGTGGACTTTGTAATAACTTAGGAAATGTCTTTAAATTAGTAGTTAGCATGTTAATTACGGTTAGGATTAGGTGTTAATCCTATAACCCAAGTAGGGGCCAATTGGGCCCGAGTTCGGACTGGTTTGGGCCAAGTTTGGAGCCCAACCAGTGAGCTGAAATAGTGTAGGCGGTGGCACCGCCCAGAACCCGAGAACTGAGCGGTGGCACCGCTAGACTGAGCGGTGGCACTGCCTAGCACCCGAGAGGTCGGGTGGTGGCATCGCTATCGATAGGCGGTGGCATCGCCAGCCTCGGAAACCCAAGATAATTCAAATTTTGGAGCCCAAATTTGAATCCTCTTGGGGCCTATAAATACCCCTCAATTCTCAGCTGAGATTACAACCTTTGAGAAGCATTAGATTGAGACAAAACCCTTTGTAAAGTTTTTGGCAATCCTTGTTTTTGGCAACCCTTTGTAAAGCATTAGATTGGACTACACTTATTGGAAAACTCGAATGAGAGTTTTCTTGATTTCTATGAATTTGGATTTATGGAATATCGTTGAAAATGGTTTTCAACTTCCCTCTAAACCGATGAACAAATGGTCGGATTTGGAGAAGAAGTATTTTTCTTTAAACGCAAAGGCTATGAATGCCTTATTTTGTGCTTTGGACAAAAATGAGTTCAATCGGATTTCAACGTGCAAAACGGCTTTTGATATTAGGCGAACACTTGAAATCATGCACAAGGGAACTAGTAGAGTCAAAGACTCGAAATTTAACATTTTATTGCATGATTTTGAGTTTTTTCGAATGCAACCAAACGAGACTATAGGTGACATGTACACCCGTTTCACGGATGTCATCAATAATCTAAGAGTTCTTGGTAAATCTTTTTCAAATTTTGATCTCGTAAGCAAGATCTTAAGATCCCTTCCAAAAAGGTGGGATCATAAAATAACCGCAATATAAGAAACAAAAGATTTAAATATTTTTCCACTTGAAGAACTAATTGGTTCGTTAATGACATATGAAATGGTGCACAACGCACATGATGAACATGATGAATGAAATCACCTTCCAAAGAATAAGAAGGATTTGGAACTCCGGACAAATGAATACCACTTGTGCAATGACTCAAGTGATGAGGACAATGATGAACTTGAACTTCGAACACTAAATCTTAATAAGTTCATTAAACAAAAATCTAAAATAAACAATGAACTTGAACGGAGGAAGAGGCCAAAGAAGAGGAAGGCAACCAAAGATGAATCAAGAACTTCCAAAGGTGAAATAGCGAATTGGGCTTTGACGGGCTTCGACTACAAGGTAAGTAACTCAACTCTCTTGAATTATTTTGAAATTACTTGAAGTCTTTCATGAGTGCTTAATTTAGAATAGGAAATAAAAAATTATTTTTTAAAAATTATATCATGTTTTTCCTTTTAGCATCTTTGAAAAATTAAAAAGTTGATCATGAAAAGTATATTGCTAAGGTTTCATGCATGTTATGTTTTGAAATGTTGAATGATGTATGCAACATTAGGGATGATAATTATACGATATGTGATAGTGCTTAGGATTAATCTATGCATGTGTATCTTGATGATTTTACACTATTACATGCCTTAATAACATGTTAGAAATTATGTGTTTTGGATACAAAAATATCCATGATTATGAGCATTTTTAACTTCATGATTGAATTTGAAAATCTATAGCAAAACCATGTCCGAATGCATGAAAGTGTTAAATTTTATTTTTGGATTTTCTTGATCCTAAAAATTCAGTTTTAAGAATCTATTAATCTTGATGGTTTTATGATGAAATTCATTTTTCGATCCTAAACGTTGATGCATGTTTTTATTTAACATAAATGAAAAAGCATGCTAACATGAAATCAATCACTTAAAATGAAATACTTAAGAAAGAAAAAATATATTATTAATGAAATCATGAATCTACTTATGTTACGAATTTTGTGAACCATAAAAATGATTTTTGGTGATTTGAATTTGAATGAGTTTTATCCAAAATCATGATCTTGATTCCGTGATATTTACAAATTAAGATTTATTATGAATAAAGATTTTTTCATTAATCGATCTCCTAAGATTTTCTTTTGATTAATTATGAGTAGGTTTTTTCAAAAAGAAATCATGTCTTTTGGTATTCACATGTTCTAATCTTTCATGATATGATTTTTATACAATTCCTTGTATTCATGAAATGTTTATCGCATCACTCAATTACTTTCTTCTTGATATTCCTTATGTGGTGATATAAAATTATGCATGAAATACTCTTGATATTATTTTGATGCATACAAATGAAAAGTTATGATTATGAATGGTAGGATGAAATTTGACAAGTTAATACCATCATGATTTGAAACATTTATGATTTGAAATTATGCATGCAATTACTTTTTATTGTGATGATATATGCATATAATGTGTATCATGAATACTTTATTATCATACATGAAAATAGTGATAAATATTTTGAAAATAAATGTTTGTATCATGTTAGATGATTTTTCATTTTGTGCATGATGAGTTATAGTGATGATTGAAACAATGATTGAAATAATATGCTTGATGATTTATTTTACAAAATTTACCTTTTCATCTTAAATGTTGACACTTGTTTTATTAAAAGTAAAGGCATGCTTATAAGAAGCAAATCACATGAATAGAAATTTATAAAAACGAAATGTGATCCTCTGTCTTATCGACTTTTCAATAAATCTATGCTTGTCATATATGAATTTATTGAATGTGACTTTGAGGATGATTTCGGATTTCACAAGTGCTTGATTCATACTTATGACATGAGACACATTTTAAATATGAATCATGTTCAATGCTTCAATTATGTTATATCTCCCTTAATTTATTTTGTTCTCCTAAATTTATTTACGAAAGAGGAGAATCTTCCGAATGAATGAAATGATACAAATGAATCACTTATCGATATATCTTTTTGAAATATCTTTTTAATGTGATGTTGATAATTTGGGATGCCTATTGGAATTCATGACATGAGATAATTGAATCCTTGACTTACTCTTTATATGGTTTGAAAATAGATGTTTAAAATCTTGCTTGATGAGTTGTTTTATAAGATTTTGCCTTTACGTCTTGAACTTTCATGCTTATCTTGATTTGGTATATAAAGACTAAGGCATGCTTAGATGAAGAAGAATCACTTAAAAAATGCTTTTCCTATCTGATCAAGATTAATGATTTCATGATATTTTGTGAATCTCGAAATTGATTTTGATGACTTGATTATGAGTTTCAAGTTAACGATTTGATTTGAATGAATTTTATCTAAATCATAATCTTGATCTTGCAAAACTAGAATCACAAATAATATCTTTTGGTATTCATGAATTGATACTCACAATATGAAAGTATTGGTATTCATGACTTGAATTTGATTGAAACATTGCATGCTTAAATTAATCATTCTCCTATGTTTCAAAAATTCTTTAAATGCTTTATGTGATGATTGAAAATTAATTTGCTTTATGATGAATCATGACTTGATCTATGATATTGATATATTTTAATCATGATCCTTGGTTATATAATTCTTTTGCTCTATTAAAAATATTTATTGAATGAATCATGTCCTTCTTGAATTTTCTTGATATCATGACATGATTTTGTAATATGGCTTGTATAATGATTAAAATTTTTTAGCCATTGATTTCTCCCTTCTTTTTGATAATGATAAAGGGGGAGTTAGTTTACAAGCCTGCATATTTCAAAGGAAGAAAAATTTGCTAGCTCGATCATTTCATTGAAAGAACTTGCTATCATGAACACTACCAATGAATTGCAAATCCTGCAATCTAAAGAGAAGCAAAGAATTGCTATCTCCAAAGAAGCAAAAAATGCAAAACTTAGAAAACTTGCAATATAATTGCTCTTACCATGCTTTGTATCAAAAATAGGTTGATATCCTTAAAAGCATCGCATTAAATTTTTTAGTGTATTGCAATGTATCACATGTATCGCAAATTAAAATTTTTGAGACTATTATCATATCATGTTTAAGAATTGATATCTTTCATTGATATGATAAATTATCTATCTCATGATAATAGCATAATGATATCATGATTTGCGATTGTATCATGTGATCCTTGGTGAATTTTTACATTGATATCCTTCATGAAATGATTTCTTTGCATTATTGTCTTGTATGCATCATGTGATGATTGAAATATTGATTGATGCAAAGTTGATGTAAAAGTCTAAATCATTGGTTCCTCTCTTTCTTTTTGACAATGACAAAGGGGGAGAAATTTATTGCTAGCTTTGTATGCATCATGTGATGATTGAAATATTGATTGATGCAAAGTTGATGTAAAAGTCTAAATCATTGGTTCCTCTCTTTCTTTTTGACAATGACAAAGGGGGAGAAATTTATTGCTAGCTTGCACACTTGAATGAAGAATTTGCTAGCTCAATAATTGTAATGAAGAAATTTGCTATATCAAACATCATAAATATTGTTACTTGCAAAGAAAAGCAAAGTGCAATCTTGCCCAAAAATTCAAGTGTTGAATTGCCATGATTGAACTTAAATCTTGGTATGCTTTTGTGCTTATATGTTGTGATGAAAATCTAGCTTCATGTTATAAAAACTTGAATATATTTTAAAATAGCTAGAGCTACTTCTCCTTTTTGTTGATGACATAGGGGGAGAAGTATATTGATGACTTCATGCATTGAATTGAATATTTTATATATATTTGCATGATGGTTTAAATGTTTTTCATAACATGTGATGAATGTTACTTGGATTTGGGATAATCCAAGTGTTCTATCAATGGCATATTGATAGGGGGCGTTTGGTTAAACTCCGGGGAGTTAAGGTTAACTTCGTTAGTCATCAATTAGTTGTCATCACCAAAAAGGCGAAGATTGTTGAATCTCGAATTTTGATGATGAAACTAATTGATTGTGTTTATATGTTTAACTGTATTTTGAGTGATGCAGGTCTACTCGATCAGGATTAGACAGTTAACGCAGGAGGAATTGACGTTGCACCGGAGGAGATCACGTTAGGATATTGGATGGCAGAAGGCTTCAGATGTCGGGCATCGGGCCAAGAGCAGAATTACGCTAAGGATATCGGGGCTGCGGAGGTCAACCGCCGATTGGGCAACAATCCGCAAGAGAGGACGATGCACTGAAGAATCGGACGAAGCGCTAACCAATGATGTGCCGGGCAACAGAATGTCAATTCACGTTGTAATAATTGTCTAGATCGGAGTAAAGTTTTGGCTTGTATGTGCATGATTAACTACGATAACGATGAAGACATAAAGCAAAACAAAGTGTCGGAGTCAAGCGCGAAGGATTTGTTGCGAGTTCGAGAGTTCGACGGAAGTCCGAAGGTTCGTCGGGAATGCTGTCGGAACTAGCCGAGAATGAGTAGGGAGCTTGCCGAAGGGTTTTTCGGAAGCTCGCCGGAAGGTTCGTTTGAAGTTCGCGGAGCTCGCCAAGAAAGATCGGAGCTTGCCGAAGAAGCTCATCGGAACTCGCCAAGATCAAATTGTGAAGTCTAGGAGCTTGCCGGGAGTTCGCAGAATGGTTTCCGAGAGTTCGTCGGAAGACCGCCGGAAGTTCATCGGAAGCTCGCCGGAAAAAGTCTTGACTTATGGACTTTGTAATAGCTTAGGAAATATCTTTAAATTCGTAGTTAGTATGTTAATTAGGGTTAGGATTAGGTGTTAATCCTATAACCCAAGTAGGGGCCAATTGGGCCCGAGTTCGGACTGGTTTGGGCCATGTTTGGAGCCCAACCAGTGAGCTGAAATAGTGTAGGCGGTGGCACCGCCAGATAGGCGGTGGCACCGCCAGATAGGCGGTGGCACCGCTCAGAACCCAAGAATTGAGTGGTGGCACCTCTGGACTGAGCGGTGGCACCGCCCAACACCCGAGAGGTCGGGCGGTGGCACCGCCACCGATAGGCGGTGGCACCGCCAGCCTCAGAAACCTAAGAGAATTCAAATTTTGGAGCCCAAATTTGAATCCTCTTGGGGCCTATAAATACCCCTCAATTCTCAACTGAGATTACAACCTTTGAGAAGCATTAGATTGAGACAAAAGCCTTTGTAAAGTTTTTGGCAAGCCTTGTTTTCAATTGCTTGAGTGTTCACCTCCTTCCTTTTCGTTGAAGATTTGTAAGAGTGTGAACCACTTGTAAAAGGTTGTAAGAGGGATATTTGTCCTTCTCCTTCAAAGTGATTTGCTAGTGGAAGTTGGGAGCCTCATTGAAGAAGGCTTTGCAAGTGGATGTAGGTCATTTTGACCGAACCACTTTAAATTGGCGTGTTCTCTGGTTTGCATTTACTTATTGCTATTTACCTTATTGCAAACCTTCATACGTGGTTTACTTCCTCATTACTTTTGCTGCACACCTTTACGAATATGCTTTCAAGTTAAGTACTTTCGAGTTCGATTTTTATCGTACGAAAGATTTTCCAAAACCGATGTTTTAATCCGCTGCACTAATTCACCCCCCCCCCCCCTCTTAGTGCCGCTCCGATCCTAACATTTTGAACTTAGAACATTTGAAGACCACTCGAGCATAAGCTCAAGTGATGGTGAACATGAACTCCTCACTAAGAAATTTAAAAAGTCAATGAAACAAAAACTTAAGAACAAAAAGAACGGAACTACTTGCTTTGATCGCAAGAAGAAGAACAAAAATTGGGATGAATCGAGTTCCTCTGAAGACGAGGAGAAAATCAAGAAAGGCGAGGTGGCAAACTACGCCTTAACTATCTTCAATGATGAGGTAATCGAAATCTCCCTAATTTACATCGAAATTACGTGATGCTTTTCATGATTTTTTTTTTTTAATTTAGTTTTGAATTAATTTTCTTAAAAATTGTATGTTTAAATAATAAAATAAAAATGCAAAAATTATGATCATGGTAGTAATTTTGAAAATGATAATAAAAATTACATGTTTAATGAAAATACAAAAATAAAATTGGATCATGCTTACCTTTCTAATGATTTTGAAAATAATCATGAAAAATACATGTTTTATAATAAACAAACAAAATGATTTTGATTAAAAAATATGATATCATGCTTAATGATGATGCATGACTTTTGTATGGAAAACTAAGCATGAAAAGTTGATTCACCTAAGAAGAAAAATGCATGACTACAACAAACAAAATGATCGTGATGGAAAATGCTTTATGAAATCAATTTCGATGATGCATAATGATGAAATTATGTAATGAAAATATTAAACATTTTGAAACCATGTTTTGATGTCATGCATAATGATCATGCTTAATAAATTTCAAAATTATACATGATGATTTTTAAGTAATTTATGGTTTATTGATCTTGATGGTTTTCATGACGAAATTTATTTTTCGATCCTAAACGATTGATAATATATATATTTTTTGGCACAAAAAGGATAAAGGCATGCTTGTATGAAACAACTAAATAGAGAAAAGTATTTTTCTTGAAAATTTTATTTTCTCTATCTTATTGACATCTTTTTATGAATCTCTTGAAAATGATTTTGGTTTGATGATTTGAATTTGAATGAGCTTTATCTTGATTTTTTGATACTTATAACTTGAGATTTACTCTATAAAAATCGAGATCTTTTATCCTCAATGTTTCTTTTTGCCATCTACCATCCAAATGAATCATGATTCGTATCATTGCTATATTTCTTCTTGTCATGTACTAAAGAGGAAATTTCCCTAAATGAATCATGATTTTTCGGAACCATAATTTTTTATGATTCATAATGAATTGAGAAATTTTATATGCTTGAATTAATATATTGTTCTCCTATAAGATTGAATGAATTTTATCTATATCATGATCTCCTAAGAATTTTTTTTATTTTTTATTTAAAGGGCAGATGTGTCAAATATTTATCTCATCACCCAATAATTCTTCTTGATATTCCTTATGTGATGATATGAATACATGAAATATTCATTAATTTATTTTAATGTTTATAAATAAGAAGTTTCGATCATGCATGGTAGGATATAATTTGACAAAATTGGTACCATTATGATATGAACTAAATGATGATTTGGAATGATGATTTTATATACATGATGATTTAGAATTATGCATGCAATACTTTAACTTATGATAATGATGCATGCAATGATGAAATATTCATGATAAAATAATTGTTTTGACATTCATGATTTGAATTTTCATCTATGTTATTTACCTTTGGCATAATTTAGAAATTAATGCAAAGGGTCTTCCTTTCTTTTTGATAATGACAAAGGGGGAGCAAAACATGCTAGAAAGCTAATTTGCTAGCTCACACAATTCAAGAAGAAAGTAAAAATTGCATTTATCAAAAAAGAAGAAATTGCTATCTTGAACATCACCAAGAAAGTACTATTTTGCAAATCTCAAGACGCACAAATGCAAACATGCAAAATTTGAAATTTTGCACATCATTAAAATTTATGATGCTTTAGTGATTATGCATGTTCTAAAATATTGTAAGATTCACTAGCTTGCATGATGTAGAACTTGCTATCTTGAATATCACCAAGGAGTGCTATCTTGCCTATCTCAAGAAGCAAAAAGTTAACTTGCACATCTAGCAAAATTTATATTTCAAGAAGCAAAAGTTGCTTTCCTGAATATCTCAAAATTGCTAGCTTGTGTGTTTTAAAATGTTGAATTTTTTTTTTTTGCTAGCTTGTATATTGTAAACTTGCTATCGTACTACCATGTATATCTATGATGATAGCAAACTTGCATGATGATAAAACTGGAGATTTATGATGTAATGTATTGAACTGGTTTAAATACTAGAAAGTGAAACTTCTCCTTTTTGTTGATGACAAAGGGGGAGAAGTATGTTGATGTCATGCATGATTTGATCTTGATATATTTGCTTGGATCTTTGAATCCAAGAGTCTCTATCAATATGGCATATTGATAGGGGGAGTTTGGTTAAAATTCAGGAGTTAAGGTTAACTCCATCGTCGATTGGTTGTCATCATAAAAAAGGGGGAGATTGTTGAATCTCAGATTTTGATAATGAAACCAATCGATAAGTGTTTATGTTTTAATATGTATTTTGAGTGATGTAGGATGCTTCGATCAGAATGAGATAATTAAAGCAAGAAAAATCATGTTGGGTCGGATAAACATGTCAGAATATTGGACGTCGAGCCGGTGGATCGGTCGATGTATCGATAGAAGGCTTCAGGCCGTGGATTCGGGCATCGAGCCAAGAAGAGCGGATATTGCGCCAAGGATATCAGAGTTACGGAGTCAACTAGTCGATTGGACAATAGGCCGCAAGAGAGGACGATGCGCCGAAGAATCAAACGAAGTGTCAAGGAACCAATGACATGCCGGACAACTTGATTAATGCTTAGTATTAATTATCTAGATCGAAGTATGTTTTATATGTGTAGGATTAACTACAATGGCAAGGCATGGAGTAAAATGAAGTCTCGGAGTCAAGGACGCGATCATGTTGGGAGTTCGAGAGTTCGTCAAAAGTTCGGACGTTCATCGGAATTTCTGGAGGAACCAGCCGAGAAGTCTCGGAGCTTGCTAGAGAAGCTCATCGGAACTCGCTAAGAAGATCGTTGTGAAGTCCAGGAGCTTGTCGAGAGTCCGTCGGAAGTTTGCCGAAAGATCGCTGGAAGAATAGACATAGGGACTTGTTTAGCTTAGCAAATGTCTTAGGATTTCGTAGTTAGCATGTAATTAGGCTTGGATTTGGGCCAACCCAATTAGGAGCCAGCTAGGCCCATGTAAGAACTGTGTTGGGCCCAATAAGAAGCCTAAATAGTGCCCCAAGAAGTCTCACCATCATGGCATAGTCTTCGAAACTATGTTAGGCGGTGGTACCGCTAGTTTAGGCGGTTGTACCACCCTTGGTAGGGTGCCAGGCGATGGTACCACTAGTCTGGGTGGTGGTACCACCTAGCACTGCACCCCAGGTGGTGGTACCACCAGACCTGGGCGGTGGTACCGCCTAGGGCAATGTCAGCCAGACTAACACTGGACGGTGGTATCGCCCGTGCCCGGGGAACCCAGGATAGGAAAGTTTTAGGCTCCAAGTTTGAATCAACTTGAAGCCTATAAATACCCCTCTCATCCCTGGTTAAAGCACACAAGCACATAGAGTCTAAAAAGAAAGAAACGCTTCTAAAATCTTATGTGATCTTCTCTCCCTCTTCTAAGTGTTAGACTAGTTCGAGAGAGGAGTAAGTGAGTGCTTGTAAGGGTTATCTTCTAAACCCGGTAAAAGGAGAAGAGGGGTGTAAAAAGGTGATTGGCCTTCGCCTATTGAAGGAAGGTCTCTAGTGGACGCCGGTGACCTCGTCGGAGGAGGAAGCCAAAAGTGGATGTAGGTCACATTGATCGAACCACTCTAAAACTATCGTATTCTCTGGTTTGCATCTTATTCTTGCTATTACCTTACTGCAAACCTCTTTAAGTGCTTACTGCCTTTAATTCATTTACGAACGTGCTTCAAGTTAAGATATTTCTGAGATCGGTTTTCAACATAAACGGTTTTATCGCAACGAAAGTTTTTAGTTGACGTGATTTTACTACTGCACTAATTCACCCCCCTCTTAGCGCCGACTCTTGATCCTAACAATTAATTTCCGTATTGCTTTTCAATTTTGATTGAAAATATCTTATGTCCAATGAAACCATGCTTGATGAAAATGTTAAGAGGATTTGATATCATGCTTAATAAGTTTATAGTTTGAAAGTATGCATGATGATTCTTGTAATTTATGGCTTATCGATCTTTGCTATAATGAAAGTTGCTTTTTTGGTTTTAAACATGATGCATGTTTTGATTTGGCATAAATGACAAAGTCATGCTTGTATAAAATAAAAAGAAAATATATTTTTCTTGAAAATCTCTACTTTATTGAGTTTTCAGAAAGGGATATTGATGAATCTATTTGTATCTATTTTATAAATCTCTTGGATTATCAAAGCGATTTTGATGATTATGAATTTGAATGAATTTTGTCTATATCATGATCTTGATTTCTCGAAATTAAAACTTGGATTTTCCTTATATGAATCAAGATCTCTCATTTGATCTCTTATGTCTCTTTTCGCCGGTTGCTAAAGAGTAAAATTATCTAAATTGTTCTTTTGATTACAACTTGAAAGTTTTTCTTTGAAACAAGACTTTTTTCTTTTGCTAAAGAATAGATTCATTCAAACGAAATCTTGATTCTTTCACTTGACTGAGATTTATTATGAATCAAGATTTTTTATTAATTGTCCTCTTACTATTCCTCATGGTATTTTCTTAAGAGAAGATTTTCTATATGAATCTTGAGAATTCTTATGCATGAATCGAGATCAATTATTATTTATTCTCCTACAATTCTTTTGTTGTTTACTAAAGAGAATATCTTTTTCGAAATTCATGACTTAAAATTTTTTTTGAAGATCTTTTTTAATTTGATCTCCTAAGATTTCCTTGAGATTTGTCGAAATGAATAATATCTTTTGGTATTCACATGATCTCATCTTTCATGATATGATTTTTCTTTATATATTTCCTTGTATCTCATCACCAAATTTTTCTTGATATCTTCTATGTGATGACTTGAATATTTACACTTTTGTGCTATTCCACTCTTTTTGCCTATAACAAAGGGGGAGAAATGATGAATACTTGAGTATCATGTATGATATGCCCATAGTGATGATTGATTTATTTTTAGTATCATGCATAAAGTAAGGATGCAAATGTAAGGTTTTGAAATTATGCATGTTTTAATTTGAAACTATAATGATGTACAAATAAGATTAATACTTTACCTTTATCATAATTTCAAAATTAATATAAAGGGAAATGAATTCACTATTGTTTTATTATTTCCCTCTTTTTGCCGATGACAAAGGGGGAGATAAAATTTGATTGCTTGCACATTTTAAGAAGATGTAAAAACATGCTAGCTTGCTCATCTCAAAAGAGAAGCAAAGATTGCTAACTTACATATTTCAAGAAGCAAAAGTTGCTTTCTTGAACATCTCAAATATTGCTAGCTTACATTTTCTAAAATGATGTAAAAATTTAGCTTGCATGATGTAAAACGATGTAAAATTTTGCTCGATTGCGCTTTGCAAAGGAAGCAAAAATTACACTTCTCAAAAAAGAGAAACGTACTATCTTGCCTATCTCAAGAAGCAAAACTTGCAACTTGCACATTGCAAAAGAAAGCAAGAACTGCTAGCTTGCACACTTCAACAAGAGGCAAAAATGCTATTTTGCATTCTTTTTCGAAAACTTGCTAGCTTAAACATTGCAAAGAAAAGCAAACATGCTAAACTCTTCACATCTCTAAAACTTGCTAGCTTGCATGATGATAAAACTTGAGATTATATTTATAATACAATGATTTAAAACTTGCTAAATGCACTTCTACTTTTTATTGATGATAAAGGGGGAGAAGTTATGATGACAATCATGCATGGAATGACATATTGAAAATTTAATTATGCATGATTTTATGAGGACATATTGTGAATATTAATGATTAAATTTGTTTTGACTTGAATTCAATTTGAATTCAAGAGTTCTATCAATATGGCATATTGATAGGGGGGAGTTAAGGTTAACTCCATCATCAATTGGTTGTTATCATCAAAAAGGGAGAGATTATTAAATTTCAGATTTTGATGATGAAACCAATTGATAGTGCTTATTTGATCTGTGTTTGAGTGACGCAGGAAGCTTCGATCAGGGAGAGATAATTAAGGAAGGAAGAATCATGTTGGGCTAGAATGGAACATGTTAGAAGATTGGATGTCGAGCTGGAGGATCGGTTGACATATCGACAGAAAGCTTCGGGCCATGGGTTTAGGCATCAGGCTAAGAAGAGAGGAAATTGCACTAAGAAAATCGGAGTTGCAGAGGTCAATTGGCCGATTGGGCAATAGGCCGCAAGAGAGGACGATGCGCCGAAGAATCGGACGAAGCGTCAATGAACCAATGACATGCCGGACAACATTTGATTTAAGCCTTATAATAATTGTCTTGAACGAAGTAGGTTTTAAGTGTGCAGGATTAACTACGATAGCAAGACATAAAGCAAAATGAAGTCCCGGAGTCAAGAACGAGATTTCATTGGGAGTTCGAGAGTTCATCGGAAGTCCGGACGTTCGTCGGAAGTTATGCTGGAATTGACCGAGAAGTCCAGGAGCTTGCCAAAGAAGCTCATCAAAACTCGCCAAGAAGATCGTCGTGAAGTCCAGGAGCTTATTAGGAGTCCGCTAGAACATTGCTGAGAGACCGTCGGAAGTTCACCGGAAGATCGTCGAAAGCTCGCTGGAAGAAACCTTGACTTATGGACTTATTTAGCTTAGTGAATATCTTAATATTCATAGTTAGCACATAATTGGGTTAGAATTGGGCCTAAATTGGGAGTGATTTGGGCTTATTGTTAGGCCCCTTCAATGACCCAAATGTTGGGCCAAGCAGTGGCCTCGCCAGAATAGGCGGTAGAATTGCCTATGAGTTGGAAAACTCGAAAAACTCGGTCTCTGAGGCTCTCAGGCAGTGGTACTGCCCAGTGACATTGTGTTAGGTGGTGGTACCGTCTAGTGTTGGACTGTAGGTGGTGGTACCGCCTATACCCGGAAGACTCGAAAGTTTAAATTTTTGGCTCCATTTTTGAAACCATTTGGGGCTTATAAATACCCCACTTGGGCAGCAAAAAAGTAGCAAGAATTCTAGAGGAAACGATTGAGAAAACTCTGCCAAAACCTTGAGTTCCCTCCTCCTAGTGTTTAGAGTTAGTCGTAAGGGAGGTGTGTGAGGGAATACTTATAAAAGAGTGACTTGTAAATGTTATCTCCTAAACCTATGAAAAGGAAAAAGTATTGTAAGGGGGTAGTTGGTCTTCACCCATTGAAGGAAGACTAATAGTGGATGCCGGTGGCCTCAACGGAGGAGGAATCAGAAGTGGATGTAGATCACGATGACCGAACCACTAGAAAATCTAGTTTGCATTTATTTTGAGCAATTTACTTTCATAGAAAACTTCCTTATTTTGCTTTCACTACACTTATGAACAAACATGCTTTCAAGTCAAGCACATTTTCGAAATTGGTTTTTTATCGAATGAAGAATTTTCACCACCCAACCCCCCCCCCACTCTCTTAGTGCCGACTCCTTCCTAACAGAATCAACATTGGGCTGAAGTGAAACATGTTAAAAGATTGGACGTCAAGCCAAAGGATCGGTCAATATGTCGATAGAAGGTTTCGTGCCATTAGTTCAGGCATCGAGCCAAGAAGATTAAACATTACACCAAGGAGATCGGATATTATGGGAAGATAACATGCCAATTGAGCAATATTCCGAAGTAGAGGATTGCAATTCATAGGTGCCCTACAAACCAATCACGTGAGTGATGAAACGTGTGACTTGACACACGATCTTTTTGCTTATTATTATTATTTGATATTTTATCACTTTATATTATCTATTATATGAAAATATTATAATATCTATGGATCTGTGCAATAGGAATCGGGTCGTGATGAGATCATGATAATGAGACTAATTCACCTTTAAACACAAATCCTAAATAATCTCGGTCATAGGTTACTCAAGAGGGACATCGAGATAACTAAAAATACTAGTGTGCTATATACCCGTCCATATGATGGATATAGTTGGTCTTATAGCTGCTCATGTGGGGACACTAGGGATACAGTGTAGGTGCTCAATGGAGAATGAGTTCACTGATTGATCCGCTCATGGAATGTTAGATGGTTGATGATGCCTTATTGTCAGACAACGATTCTGTTATCCTAGTGGCATATTTGGTCCTTAGACTTGAGACACTAAGGATGTCTTGTATGAGTACTTCACTCTTTGATATCGGACTTATAGGTTTGGAGGTTCCGAATCTAGCATAACCGGCCATCGAGAGTGGTAGCCAACCTTATGAGGGCTATATTAGTGTCAATAGAGAATCATCTGCTCTTGATGTCATGAGAGAAATATCCCATGTATTCTTGATTAAACATATCCCTAGCTAGGGTCATTCGGATTGAGAGAGAAAGAGTTCTCCGAGAGAATCCGATTAGAGTGAGACTTATGTAAAAACTGTATGGGCCTAACAGCACCATGCCTAGTGTACCATCTTTAGGATATTAGATAGATGAGAGACTATAGGTATATGGTAACTAAGGATAGATAGGTCCAAAGGACTGGCTTCCCATGTATCGTTTGGGGACTATGGTGTAGTGGCCTAGTACGTCCATAGTTGATGAGTCGAGTGAATTATTATGAAGATAAAAATTTATTGAGCTAGAAGGAGTTCTTGTTAGGATCAAGAGCACTAAGAGGGGGGGGGGGGGGGTGGGGTGAATTAGTGCAGTGGAAAACTTTCATCGGTTAAAAAGACTTTCATATGAAAACCATTTCAAAAAGATCTTTAAAGTTAAGAGTAAGCAGAAGTGTAGTTGATATAAATCAATGTAGACAGTTTATAGTTAAGATAAAGAGCAGAATATAAATACAAATTGAGATTTAGAGTGGTTCAGTCAATCTTGACCTATATACACTTTTGGCTTCCTCCTCCAATGAGGTCACCGACGTCCACTAGAGGCCTTCCTTCAATAGGCGAAGGCCAACCACCCTTTTACAGTTTTTCTCCTTTTGACGGGCTTAGGAGATAACCCTTACAAGTTTTCACTCCTCTCTTGAATGATTAAGACATAGAAAGAAAAGAGGGAGAGGAACTCTAGCCCTTTACAACACTTTTAAGCTCTCAAATACTCAGAATAAAAGCAAGCTTTCGATGACCTTTGGAAAGGGTGGGGTTTATATAGGCCCTAATCAATTTGAATTCGGAGCTCAAAAGTATCCATTCCCGGATTTTCGGGGTCCTAGCGGTACCATCGTCATAACTGGACAGTACTACCGCTTGTCATCTGTCACTGAACGGTACTACCGCTTGACATCACTCGGAGACCAAGCTCAGGTGATACCATCGCCTGATAAGGGTGGTACCACCGCTGTCAGTAATAACTGTCGGCGGTACCATCGCTTGACAAGGGCGGTACTTCTGCCCAGAACTCCTGTGAGACCGAGTCTCCTAGGTGGTGCTGCCGCCGGCCCTGGCAGTGCCACCGTCGGCCAGGAATTCTGGGTCCGAATGGGTTGATCCATTCGCCCCAATTAGGGTTTGCCAAGGGCCCAGTTGGCCCCAGATTAAGTTAATGGGATCACCTCCCAATCCTAACTTAATCTACATGCTAATTATGATAATTAAGACATTAGTACTGCATAATCGTGTTCTGGTGCATCAATTGCTTCTTCTGGCATGCTTCCAGCGAACATCCAACGAACTATCGACAATGCTCCGACGGACTCCCGGCAAACTCCTAGACATGCGACGATCCTCTTGGCGAGTTCCAACGAGCTTCTTTGGCAAGTTCCTAGACTTCTCGGATTGTTCCCGCAGAACCTCCGACAATCATCGGACTTCCGACGAACTCTCGAACCCCCAACGTGATCTTGGTCTTGACTCTGGTTTAACACCTGCTGCATGTCTTACTGCCATCGTAGTTAATCCTACATACTTATCTCAACATACGGATTAGATAACCAAATGATAATTGACTTCATCATCAAAATCCGAGATTCAACAATTTCTCCTTTTTTGATGATAATCAATTGATGACGGAGTTAACCTTAACTCCCCCCATCTATATGCCATACTTGAGATAAGTCATTTTTGAATTCAAGGCCTTTGAATTCATGAGACATATTGATAAGTTAAGTTCATTTAAACTTATTAATACCCCTATCATGATTCCTATCATGATGTATCTTTCTGAAAATGATGTTAAGGCTTGACATCCATTTTCAAGTCTTATATTTCAAATGTGAAAGATAACAATCATAGCAATTCATCACATGGCAAGATATCAATTTGTAATATTACGATGTAAGCTCTAGATATCTTAACATGATGCAAATATGGCAATCATAGTAATTTATTCTATCATCAATTTACCACATATTTCTCCCCCTTTGTCATCAACAAAAAGGAGAACGATTCATGCATATAGTAATAAGTGTGGTAAAGATTCATATTATTTTTCAACCATAAGATACCATTCATACAAATTATTTTTCAAGCAATCATGACATAGTATCATTCAAAAGTCCATTAAGGAGATAGCTTTCATTACTTCTTCCTTATTTGTTATTAACGTTTTGCATGAAGGAGGAAAGCCATTGTGAACTAACTTTGAATGAAGTTAAAAATGATAAGAGATTAAATCATGCTTCATTTTTATAAGAATCAAGATATACATGTGAAATTAAATTCTTACAAGTGTTCATTTAAAAAAAAATCTTCCTTCATCAAGAGGAATTGCTTTATCAAATTCATTGCAAGTGTTCAATTAAAAATCATTTTTCACAAGGTAAATCCATGAGAGATGCATTTGTTAATCAATTCCATATGTCAAAAATCATAGAGCATTGATATGAAATAAACTTGATATGACATAGGCTCATGAAAGCTCCATTCAAGAAATATATTTAGTTCGGAAGAGAAATACAAAATCATGCATTGTTAGGATAAAAAAAGTCTGAAAATAAAGTTTAACAAATTCGGACAAAGTTTTGCCATAGCTTTTCAAACATAATCATGAAGGTAAAACATGCTTGTCATCATGGAAATCAAGACACATAATTTCCAACATGTTATTGAAGCATATAATCATATAAAATTCATATCATAAGATTTTCAGCATTAAGTGATTGATCATAGAATCAAGAAAGTCCGAAAAACCAATTTAATAAGTTCATGCATTCGGACAAATCAACATTTCTAATTCTCTTCTAATGAAATCAAATTGTTCTTCACTTAAAGGCTTTGTAAAAATATCAGCTAGTTGATGTTTAGTATCAATGAACTCTATAATTACATCATGATTAGTGACATGATCTCGTATAAAGTGATGTCTAATATCAATATACTTTGTTCTTGAGTGTTGAATGGGATTATTTGTTAAGCATATTGCACTTGTGTTATCACATTTAATATGAATATTTTTAAGATGAACTTTATAATCTTCTAATGTATTTTTCATCTACACAACTTGTGCACAACATGCACTAGCTACAATATATTCACCTTCAGTTGTTGATAGTGCAATCGAGTTTTGTTTCTTAGATGACCAGGAAACAAGGGCATGTCCTAAAAATTGACATGTTCCTGATGTTCTTTTTCTATCTAGTCTACACCTAGCAAAATCCGTATCAGCATAAGCAATTAGCTCAAAATTCTTGGATTTTGGATACCATAATCCTAGATTTGTGGTACCTTTAAGATATCTAAGTATTCTTTTAATTACCTTGAGATGAGATATCTTAAGATTCGATTGAAACCTAGCATAAAGTCCTACACTGAACATGATATCTGGTCTAATTGCAGTGAGGTAAATTAAACTTCCTATCATACCCCTATAAGTTTTTTGATCAAAACTTTCTCCACTTTCATCAATTTTTAACTTAGTGGAGGTGCTTATAGGAGTGTTGATAGCTATTGAGCTATCCATATTAAATCTTTTTAGCAAATCTAAAGCGTATTTAGTTTGACTAATAAAGATGTCATTGCTTAGTTGCTTAATTTGTAAGCCTAAAAAGAAGGTTAATTCTCCTATCAAACTCATTTCAAATTCAAGGCTTATAGTTTTAGCAAAAGATTCACAAAGAGATTCGTTCGTAAAACCGAAGATAATATCATCAACATAAATTTGAACAATGAGAAAATTATTTTCAAAATTTTTGATAAACAATGTAGTATCGACCCTGCCTTTAGAGAAATTATTTTCAATAAGAAAAAAACTAAGTCTCTCATACCAAGCCCTTGAGGCTTGTTTTAAACCATAGAGAGCTTTAGTTAATTTAAACACATGATTAGGGAGACTATTATTTTTAAATCTAAGAGGTTGTTCAACATAAACTTCTTCGGAAATAAAGTCATTAAGAAAAGCGCTTTTAACATCCATTTGAAACAACTTAAAATTATTACTACTAGCATAGGCAAGGAGCATCCTTATGGCTTCTAATCGAGCCACAAGAGTGAAGGTTTCTTCGTAATCGATACCTTCTTCTTGGTTGAAACCTTTGGCCACTAATCTAGCCTTGTTTCTAACCATGATACCATATTCATCTTGCTTGTTTCTAAAAACTCATTTAGTACTAATAACTAAATGGTCATTTGGCCTAGAAACAAGCTTCCACACCTTATTTATCTCAAATTGATTTAACTCATCTTGTATTATGATAATCCATGAATCATCTTTTATGGCTTCGTCAATACATTTAGGTTCAATTTGGGAGAGAAAAGTGGTGTTGGCACAACAATTTTTAAGAGAAGAACGTGTTTGAACCCTCTTAGATGTGTCTCCTATGATTAGCTCCTTAGGATGAGCATCTACATACTTCCAATCCTTAGGTAAGGATGTTTCAGAAGTGGATGCATCCAAGTTGCTAGTTGGAGAAGGGGTTTCATTTAAATTCAAAGTATTGAAATTAACATCATCATCAAAATTATTTTTCTTGATTTCGGAAATCTCATTGAAAACAACATGAATAGATTCTTCTATAATTAAAGTTCTTTCATTGAAGATACGAAATACTTTAGAAATCGAAGAATAACCAAGAAAAATTCCTTCAATGGATTTAGCATCAAATTTTCCTAAGGCATCTTTTTCATTCAATATAAAGTACTTACACCCAAAAACTTTAAAATATGAAACATTGGGTTTTTTGTTGTTCCACAACTCATAAGGGGTTTTGGTGAGTAAAGGTCTTACTAGAATTCTATTCATAACATAACATGTCGTGTTTACAGCTTCGGCCCAAAAATATTTGGGTAGACTATGTTCATTCAATATGGTTCTTGCTATTTCTTGTAAATTTCTATTCTTTCTTTCTACTACTCCATTTTGTTGAGGATTTCTTGGAGTAGAGAAGTTGTGGTTGTATCCATTATATTCACAAAATTCTTGAAAATCACAGTTTTGAAATTCACCACTGTGATCACTTCGAATTGATGAAATCATAGAACCCTTTTCATTTTGAACAAGTTTACAAAACTTGGTGAAATATCTAAAGCATTCACTTTTGTGTTTCAAGAAATAAGTCCATATGTATCTACTATAATTATCTACAATAACAAAAGTGTATTTGCTACCTCCTAGGCTTGATGTAGATATTGGTCCGAATAAGTCCATATGGATTAATTGCAAAGGTCTAGAGGTGCTTATTTGATTCTTAGATTTAAGGCTACCCATTATTTGTTTTTCTAATTGACAAGCATCATACACATTATGTTTAATGAACTTGATATAAAGAATTTGTCTTACAAGTTCTTTGGATGAAATTTGGGTGATTAGTTTCATGCTGGCATGACCTAATCTCCTATGCCAAAGCCAAGCATCGTTATTCAAAACCGAAAAATACATTTCATTACAAAGATCATTGATGTCAATGGTGTATATGTTTAATGAACTTGATATAAAGAATTCGTCTTACAAGTTCTTTGGATGAAATTTGGGTGATTAGTTTCATGTTGGCATGACCTAATCTCCTATGCCAAAGCCAAGCATCGTTATTCAAAACCGAAAAACACATTTCATTACAAAGATCATTGATGTCAATGGTGTATATGTTATTTTGTTTTAATGCAATCATAGATGTGTTTTTGTGTGATTTTTCAATGATGCAAGCATTAGATTCAAATTTGATAATATATCCTTTATCACACAATTGACTAATGCTCAAGAGGTTATGTTTTAAACTATCAACTAACAAAACATCTTCAATAAAGAAGTTGGATTTGTTACCTACGGTTCCTTTGCTAATGATTTTACCCTTGTTGTTGTCTCTGAAGGTGACATAGCCTTCGTCTATGCTAGAGAGCTAAGAAAATTGAGATGGATCTCTAGTCATATGCCTTGAGCATCCACTATCAAGGTACTATCTCTTGTTCCTAGCTTGTGGTGATGTATGTTTCTACAAAAAAGAATGATTTTTAGGTACCCATTTAATTTTGGGTGCCTTAAAAACCGATCTAAATTGTTTGTCATGTTGCATGGAGTTCTTTATGGTTCCTTTTGGAACCCAAATCAATTTGTTAGGGCTAATCTTCTTGAATGGACAATGATAAGTTTTATGTCCATGTTTGCAACAAAAGTTATATTTGTTTTGGTGTGAAACATGCAACATAGGGCCTTTAATAAAAGTGGTTGGAACTTGGTGATGACTTCTCACAAATCCGATTCCACTTCTTTTAGGAACATGACCCTTATTTGTAAGGATCATATTTAAAGACTTGCTACTAACCTCGAATTTCTTCAAGGTGTCCTTGAGTAGCAAGTTCTCCTTTTGGAGAGTTTTTAAATCATGACATTTCGTACATAGAACTAAACTATTATTATGTTTAATTTTTAATTTATTGAAATTACTAACAAGAATATCATGCTCCTTTTTTAACAATTTATATTTTCTACTAATTGTTTTGCATTCATCAAATAAATCATGGAAAGCATTTAATAATTTATCAAAAGATAAATCTGCATCAATTAAATTTGATACCTCCTCTCCGATTGCCATGAGTGCATAATGAGCAACTTGCTCAGTATTGGACTCCTCTTCTTCGGATGCGCTTGAGTCATCCCACGTTGCTTTGAGCACCTTCTTCTTTGATATTCTCTTCTTGGCTTGGGGACAATCACTTTTATAGTATCCTGGCTTCTTGCATTCATAGCAAATAACTTGGTCCTTTTTTGGTTCAAATTTATTTTTAGTGTCATTTTTAAATTTGTTTCTTTTAATAAATTTTTTAAAATTTCTTATTATAAGTGCTAAGTCATCGTCAAAGTCCTCATCACTTGAGTTTTCTCTCAAGTGGTCTTCTTGAGTTCTAAGTGTCATATCCTTTCTATTCTTTAGAAGGGTGTCCTCATGCTCTTCATGAGTTTTGCAAGTCATTTCGTAGGTCATTAATGACCCAATTAATTCTTTAAGAGGAAAATTATTTAAATCTTTAGCCTCTTGAATAGTAGTGACTTTAGGGTTCAAACTCTTGGAAGGGATCTTAGAATTTTATTAACGAGCTCGAAATCCGAAAAACTTTTACTGAGCCCTTTTAGACCATTGACGACTGTTGAATCTCGTATTTTGATGATGAAACCACTTGATATATGTTTATGATTTAATCTGTGTTTTGAGTGACATAGGATGCTTCGATCAGGATGGGACAATTAAAGCAGGAAAAATCATGTTGTGCCGGAAAAACATGTCAGAAGATTGGACGTCGGGCCGGTGGATCGGTCGACGTATCGACAGAAGGCTTCAGGCCGTGGACTCGAGCATCGGGCCAAGAAGAGTGGGTATTGTGCCAATGATATCGGAGTTGCGGGGTCAACTGGGCGATTGGGCAATAGGCCGCAGGAGAGGACGATGCGCCGAATAATCGAACGAAGCGTCGAGGGACCAATGACATGCCGAACAACTTGGTTAATTGCTTAGGATTAATTGTCTCGATCGAAGTTTTATTTTACATGTGCAGGATTAACTACGATGGAAGAAAGACATGCAGCAGGAGTTGCGCCGGAGTCAAGACCATAATCACGTTAGGGGTTCGAGAGTTCGACGGAAGTCCAGATGGTCGTCGGAGGTTCTACGGGAATAAATCCGAGAAGTCCAAGAGCTTGCCAAAGAAGCTTGTCGGAACTCACCAAGTGGATCGTCGCAAGTCCAGGAGTTTGCCGGAAGTCCACCGGAGCATCACCGAAGGTTCGTCGGATGTTCGCCGGAAGTTCGCCGGAAGCTCGCCGGAAGAAGCGATTGACGCACCGGAGCAAGTTGCAGTAAATGTCTTAAGAAATATTGTAGTTAGCATTTAGATTAAGTTAGGAATAGGAGGTGATCCCATTAACTTAATCTGGGGGCAATTGGGCCATTGATAGACCCAAATTGGGCCGAATGGATCAACCCATTCGGACCAGAATTCTTGCTAGGCAATGGCACCACTAGGGTCGGCAGTGGCACCGCCCAGGAGATAGTCTCCCAGGAAAGCTGGGCAATGCAATCACCTGGGCTCAGTCTCCGAGCGAGACTGGGCGGTGCAACCGCCCCTGATAGGCGGTGGAACCACCTGAGCTCGGTCTTCGAGCTCTGCCAAGCGGTGCAACTGCTCTTGACAAGCGGTGGAACCACTTGAGCTCGGTCTCCGAGCTCTGCCAGGCGGTGCAACTGCCCTTGACAGGAGGTGGCACCACCTAAGTACTCAGTCTCCGAGCGAGGTTGGGCGGTGCAACCGCCCCTGACAAACGGTGGCACCACCTAGAGGCTCAATCTCCGAGCTCTGTCAGGCAGTGCAACCGTCCTAGTCAGGCGGTGGAATCGCCAGACCCCGGAATTCCGGGAGATGACAGTTTTGAGCTCGGAATTCAAACTGGTTTGGGGCCTATAAATACCCCACCCTTTCAGCAATGAAAGGGCACCCAAATGCACTGAAATCTTGATTCTTATTCTATGATTTTTAGAGCTCAAAAGTGTTGTAAAGGCTAAAAGTTCTCCTTCCTCTTTTCTTCCAAGTTCTGATCTTTCAAGAGAGGAGAGAAAAGTTTATAAGGGTTGTCTCCTAAGCCCGTCAAAAGGAGTGAAATTGTAAAAGGGTGGTTGGCCTTCGCCTATTGAAGGAAGGCCTCTAGTGGACGTCGGTGACCTCGTCGGTGGAGGAAGCCAAAAGTGGATGTAGGTCAAGATTGACCGAACCACTCTAAATCTCGGTTTGCATTTACTTTGAGCATCTTATCTTTACTGCAAACCTCCTCAATAGTTTACTGCATTCTGCTCATTTACGAACGTGGTTCATAGTTAAGTATTTTCCGAATCTGTGTTTAGACGGAAATCGGTTTTATCATACGAACATCACATTTCAGTTTGCGCTTACATTCTAATTTCCATCGTAACTGTAAACTGCCTCTATATCTTTGCTTTAATTGCATCTCGCTTGATCATAAGTTAAAGTGATTTACGAATCGGCTTTCTTATCGAAATCGCTTTTATCGTACGAACGTAGTTTTAATCGTCGAAAGTTTTCTGCTGCACTAATTCACCCCCCCCCCCCCCCCCCCCCTCTTAGTGCTCTTGATCCTAACAACAACATCTATAAAACGGGTGTACATGTCACCTATGATCTCGCTCGATTTCATTCGAAAAAGTTCATAAGAATATACTAAAAGATTGATTTTTGACTCTTTCACTCTACTCATACCTTCGTGAGTCACTTCGAGTGTATGCCAAATATCAAATGCAGTTTCATAAATCGAAACACGATTAAACTCATTTTTATCAAGTGCACAAAATAAGGCATTCATAGCCTTTGCATTTAGAGCGAAAGTCTTCTTTTCCAATTCATTCCAATCGATCATTGGAAGAGAAGACTTTGAAAATTCATTTTCAACAATATTCCAAAGTTTAAAATCCATGAAAATAAGAAAGATCCTCATTCGGGTCTTCCAATAAGTGTAGTCCGTCTCATTGAACATGGGTGGACATGTAATAGAGTGACCCTCTTAGTTTCCGGCATATGCCATCTCTCTTAGGTTTTAATCCAACTGAGAGTGAACCCGCTCTGATACCAATTGTTATGATCAAGAGCACTAAGAGGGGGGGGGGAGGGGGGGGAGTTGATTTAGTGCAGCAAAAAACTTTCGTCGGTTAAAAAGACTTGTGTACAAAAATCATTTCGGAAAGATCTTTAAAGTTAAGAGTAAGCGGAAGTGTAGTTGATGTAAATCAATGTAGGCAGTTTACAGTTAAGATAAAGAGCAGAATGTAAATGCAAACCGAGATTTAGAGTAGTTCGGTCAACCTTAACCTACTTCCACTTTTGGCTTCCTCCTCCAACGAGGTCACCGATGTCCACTAGAGGCCTTCATTCAATAGGCGAAGCCCAACTACCATTTTACAGCTTTTCTCCTTTTGATGGGCTTAGGAGATAACCCTTACAAGTTTTCACTCCTCTCTTGAATGATCATGACTTAGAAAGAAAAGAGGGAGAGGAACTCTAGCCTTTTACAACACTTTTAAGCTCTCAAATACTCAGAATAAAAGCAAGCTTTCGGTGCCCTTTCATGTAGGAAAGGGTGGGATTTATATAGGCCCCAATCAGTTTGAATTCGGAGCTTAAAAGTGTCCATTCCCAGATTTCTGGGGTCCTGACAGTACCACCGCCATAACTGGGTGGTACTACCGCTTGTTATCTATCACTGAGTGGTACTACCACTCAGTCTGGGTGGTACTATCGCCTGACATCGCTTGGAGATCGAGCTTAGGCGGTACCACCGTTGGCAACAATAACTACTGGTAGTACCACCGTCTGACAGGGGCGGTACTACTGCTTAGAACTCCTGGGAGACCGAGTCTCCTAGGTAGTACCATTACCGGCCAGGAATTCTGGGTCTGAATGGGCTGATCCATTCGGCCTAATTTGGGTCTGCCAAGGGCCCAATTGGCCCCAACAAACTCCCGGCGATGCTCCGACGAACTCCCGGCAAACTCCTAGACTTCTCAGATTATTCCCGTAGAACCTCTGACGATTGTTTGGACTTTCGACGAACTCTCGAACCGCTTCCCTTTCTTCTTGTTTTACCTACTCATTACAATTTCATATTTCTTTTATCATCTTGTCTAGAAAATGGCTCCTAAAAGATCAAAAGGGAAAAGGATTGAAGGAGATTCATATGACCACGATCTTTTTAAATCCAAAGAAGAAGCCCTTAGGTTTCTAAAATTTGAAACAAGATGTATCCATAAGGGTAAACACGTTGATCTCGATGAACTAGGAGACTTAGAACCCATTAGGTGGTTTGCTCATCTAGAGGCCCTACCTCTCTTACAAATAGATGAACCAATTTATCCTAGGTTAGTTAGGCTCTTTTATGCAAACCTATGGGTAGATAACGATAGCCTAAGTACTTACCTTTTAGGAACACAAATTAGGATTTTTGATAATACTATTTGTGAACTAATTGGAATCACTGAAAAAGATAGGGGCTGCTATTTTAGAGGAAAATGGGATGTTAATATAATAGGAGCAACTTACACCGAAGCTGTCGAAACCATTTTTGCAAACTCGGACCTCGGAATAATACCCAAGAGTTGCGAACACTTACTACCTTTTAACTCTAAGATTCTTCATCATATCATAACAAGCATGCTATTCCCTAAGCAATATCATCTTGATGAAATGAGTCTAATAGAGATAAGCACCATGTATTGGATTATGACCAGTCAACATAACTGTTTTGGATACTCAATACGACAACACATGCAGGATATTACAGCTAAAGATACTATGTTGCCATATGGGGGGTTAATCACTAGATTTCTTCGTGCCTATGACATTTGCATCCCACCCGATAAAGAAACAATTCAAAGTGATAGATATAACATCATCAATAAAAATCTACTAAAGAGACTTAGGTACACATTTAACAATGGAATATAGGTAAGGCAACCTAGAAGGACTGATCCTATTCCTCCACTAGTAGAACAACCAGAAACACCAATTTTTAGGGGAAATGAATCTCCTCCTCCTAGTCCCTTTGGTGCAACACCTTCAGCTCCTATTTCATCCTCTGAAGGACTCATTATGGCAGAACTATCTCAGATCAAATTCCAACAAGACCAACTCAAATCGCAGCAAGAACAAATTCAACTCCAGCAAATTGAAATTTTGAAGGAACTACGACAACTAAATCAAAAAATAGATGTTATGTATTAGCACTATGGATTACCTCCTAAGGATTGATGTATCTTTTTATTCTGTTCTGTTTACTCTTATTATCAAGTTCCAAGCTGGTCATCTTTTGAACGAAAACTGAACCTTCTTTTTAAATATATTTTTAAAATTCTGGATATATGCTTCTGGATGAATGTTGATTTTTCCTTTTAAGATGAATTCTAGATAAGTATTTTTGGCAAATTTGAATGATTAATCTTAATGCTGAATCCTTTCTCTAATGATTTTATGATCACAAATTGCGTGCTTCAAAGTCTCGTCTCCTTTCTTTGTTGATTACAAAGGGGGAGAAAAGTGATGACCTGTACCATTTTGATAGCATGACTTATATGAATTGTAAAAGCTTGTGTGATACAAATGTCTTATATGCCTTGCAAAATCTTTGAGAATATCGCAAGATTGATTGATCATATTGAAAGCATGCCTCACATCTATATCATGAAATTCATGTTGAAAATCTTTATCTCTTGTCATAGTAAAAATTGCCCTTATCATTAGACTTGAAAATGATTTTCATCGAAATTTCGTATTTACTTATGCTTAATGAGAATAACGATAAGTTCTACGGTTAGAACTTATCAGTTTATGCTTGAATTCAATGGGATAGAATTCAAGTGTTTTTATCTTCTCATAATATGGCATATAGATAGGGGGAGTTATGTTTAACTCCGTCATCAATTGATTGTCATCATCAAAAAGGGGGAGATAGTTGAATCTCGGATTTTGATGATAAAATCAATTGATGGGTTAATTGATCTAATCTATATTATTGAGTTAAGTGTGCAGGATTAACTACGATAACCAGAAAACATAAAGCAAGAATACCGGAGTCAAGTTCGATGGACGTTTGAAAGTCCGAAGAATCGTCGAAGATGCTACCGGAACCAACCGAGAAGAAATCGGGAACTTGTCGAAATTTTCGGAAGTTCGCCAAAGAGATCGTCGGAGGTTCGCGGAGATCACCGAGAAGGCTCGGCTACTCGTTAAAGTCATCATAAGATCAGGAGCTTGCTGGGAGTCCGTCGGAAGAAGTTCGTCGGAAAGCTCGCCGGAACAAGACTCGACGTTCGCGGTTGAAAACTTGCTTAGGATTTTTTTTTTTTGTTATGTAGTTCACATGTAATTAGAATTAGGATTAAGAGATAATCCTATATCCTGGTTAGGGGCCAACTGGGCCCAAAATTAGACTTGGTTTGGGCTAAATTTAAAGCCCAACTAGTGAACCGAAGGGTTTGGCGGTGGCACCGCCAGACTAGGCGGTTGCACCGCCCAGCACCCGAGAGCTGGGCGATGGCACCGCTTGGCTGGGCGGTGGCACCGCCAGTCCATTGTCAGTGTCAGAAACTGATAGGCGGGGGCACCGCCACTGATAGGCGGTGGCACCGCCAGCATCGGGAACCAAAGAGAATTCAAATTTTGGAGCCCAAATTTGAATCCTCTTAAGGCCTATAAATACCCCTCAAATCTCAGTTGAGATCATAACTTTTTGAGAAGTAATTGATTGAGAGAAAGGTCTTAGAAAAGTCTTAGCAAGTCTTGTTTTCAATTTGCTAGTGTTCACCTCCTTCTTTCTTGCTGAAAATCTGTAAGAGAGTGAACCGCTTGTAAAAAGTTGTAAGAGGGGTATTTACCCTTCCCCTTCAAGAGATTTGCTAGTGGAAGGTGGCAGCCTCATCGCATAGGGGCCTCGCAAGTGGATGTAGGTCATTTGACCGAACCACTTTAAAATCGGCATGATCTCTAGTTTGCATTTACTTATTGTCATTTATATTACTACAAACCATTTGCACTTTGATGCTCTACTTCTTTGTCTCCTTCTTACATATTCCTTCAAGTTAAAACGCAATCGAAACGGTTTCAAACGAAACGTTGCTTTTATCGTACGAAGTTTCTGAAAGTGTTTAAATCGTCAAAAGTTTATCATACTTTACCGCTGCACTAATTCACCCCCCCCTCTTAGTGCCACTCCGATCCTAACATGGTGGTGCACGATAATGAAGAGAGAACCCGCTGTGCGAGGAGGTGCATCATCGCTGCATCTACTATGTGGATTACTATTAGAGAGGAGTTTGCGAGAGCTCCTTCTCATGGACTAAGATCTATGATTTATGGGATATACGATCTCCCCTAGATAAGAACGTCTCAACCACTTGATGTGGTTTTATCGTTTTGAGTTGTATACTCCTGGTCATCACTCGGTGATCCAATGTCTTTGTTTTGGGAAATCAATTTTGTTTCTATTTTCCATTGCGCAAGTGTTACTCTCCGAAGGTTTCCCAACACTGCCATGGTGAAGCATCAAAACTGGTGCCCTCTCTTGGGAGCAGCAAAAGGAGAGCCTGTCGTCTACCTCTTGAAGCGGAAGTGGGAGGTAAAAAAATTAGAGAAGAAATGAACTCTTAGAGTGGAAGGGGGAGATTAGAGAAAAACAAACCCGCCACCCCAGAAGCCTGCTACAGTGGAGCCGATAATCCCGCCATGGCGATCGATTCAAGACTCGCTATGACAAAAGCTGCCATGATGGAATGAGGCAGCCATAACAAATGTTCGATGGGTAAACAAGATATTGCATGTCTCCAATGATTAGATCGAGAAACCCAACTCACACTAGCATGAGCTGGCCACAAGACTTGGCCCTCGACTCAACGGTCGGGCAGACCGACGAAAGATGCTCGAAACGCATGAATCACGAAGTCCGATAAAGCCAAATAATATGTCTCGAATCCCGTGTTAGAGCCCCAAGCACACCTTCTAGGGAGACAAATGACAGAGAAAGCAATGGCATGAGCATTGCACTGCTGACTCTCACAATCATGGATCACCACTTGGAATCAACATGCACACAAGGGCTTGTCCAACCCCCTCACATGGTTGTCAACTAGAGTACGAACCCCGAGGAAGTCGCATGAGTTGACCATCAAAACAGAGCGATCAAACCCATCCTCTCAACTTCCCCCTCGATTGCATCACCGATTGCTAATGGCCCGTCACCCTTGGCTATGATTTCGGAAGGGCTCGCACAGTTAATCGCAGGAAGCATTAATCCTAGATGACGTGGCCCAACTCTCCCCCCCAAGCGCCTGACACCAAGTCCCATTCCCTGTCCACCTCATGCATGCTCTCGCCTTGACAGACGACGTGCCCCTAGTCATCTTTCCCAAACACAACTGACAGGGAAACATGTTCACTAGTCGTCGACATAATGAACCCCAGATGATATGAGAGGCTCGAGGGAGGCAAGCAGCTAGCCACCCTCTACCTACAAACCAGGTATAAAAAGCCAACCCTCAAAACTAGAGGAGGCAAACAAGCTCATCCTAAACTCTTTTGAGCTCTACTAAACCTCTCCACTTACTCTACTGACTTAAGCATTAGAGGGGTCGGATTATGATACACCCGATCATTTGTGTAGGACATAGATGCATCTAAGGAGTACCTCAAAGCAACACAAAGCATTTCCAGACGAAGCATAGACACTCCTCGAGACGACCCTGAGCTTCCTTCAACAAACGAGCCACACCTAGGGACACGTTGGGAGTCCACCTGTCACCTCAATCTCACCCACTTAATCCACGCAAGCTTCTCGGATGGGTCTGCACCTTAGGACAGAACAAGACTGCTAACTCTTCGATCAACAACACCAAGGCAACAGCAATAACCATCAATCTAATATCATATATATAACTGGAAAACGCATGCCCAAACATTTTAGATCACAGCTAGCAATTCATATTATCATGTAGGACACTTCGAGGTATCACAAACCGTACCTTATTAAAATGTAATGCTTGCTTATGAATGTTGATTGCAATTACCGTTTCAAAAGGAGCCTTCGAGGGTGCCTCCTCCGTGGGATCAACTTATAATAATGGAGGAAGACATGGATACGGAGTTCTCAAATCCAGAGTTCATACATGTCAACCACTAGTGTAGGACACATGAGCTTAGATACATTTCAAGGATCAATTATCTTGCTCTACGGCACAGACAACAAATCATCTCACTTGAAGTTTTACTGTACTGTTCAGAAGGTGCAGAGTGGTCAAATTATTTATGTTACACCATCTTCCTCTGCAAGTTACAGATTTTGTAGTGTCATTGATGATTGTCCAAAATGTAAATATTTTCTGATCAAGTATGTGCCGAGAGCTATAGTATCAGTAGAGCCTCGCTAAGATTCTTGAGAGCCTTCTCATACGAAATGAATCCCATGAACCAGAATTCGTGGTTGCCCACGGTGACAATTTGGATGTATTTATCTGAAGGGTTCCTTGGGTTTGCGGAGGGATTGACTGCCGTCAACTGATCCAGAGGAACAACAACCTGCACATTCATGTAATTTGAACATATTAAAATTCTGCACGCCAGATTAAAGTAAGAAACAAACTGTGGGACCTTGCAAACTGGGAAAAGAAAGAGTATATATTCAGGATCAGAAGCTGGTGTCTAATATCTTGAGTTCTTGATAAATTTTCAACCATTTGACAATATGTTCATACGACAACTTTTTGATAGAAGATGGTGAAAATCAGTAAAATCAATGTTCACTCCTTGTAACAAGGCCACTTGCTGCAGTGGAGCTAATAACCAGGGGAAGCTAACCCATTTCACCATTTTCTACTAGTACTTATTGCACATTTATTTTCTTCACATATCCATTTTAGCTATCTGCTAAAGAAGATCACAGTTCAACAAAATTAGAACAGCAGCATATTAGGTGTTAGCTAGCTATAAGGGGCAAAGCTGATGCAATATTTTTAGTACAGCACAAGTGCATGAAAACATCCTTTGGGTTTATGCCCCAATGCAAACATTCTTCTGGTTTACTATATCTTCTGTGTAACCACACAAATTATCAGTCAAACCTGATAATCAAGTGCTTATTAAAGAAAAAGTAGTCATGTGTATAATTAGTGAGCAATTAGTATCCACATTTTTTATTTTTAGCCACACATGTTCAACCAAAAACTGATTTACAATTTTAGAGTAATCAACCTATTATGATGCAGGCGACTCCACATGGTGGGTGCAAACCCATGCAGCAGCAGCAGTAGAGAAGCAGTGGCAGCAGCATGTGGGCCACAAACAAGAAGCAACAGCATCAACATAATAGGTTGATTACTAATTGAAACAGGGAGCAAACACAAGCTCTGAACTTATACCAACCACTGAAATGACAGTTATACCCTATACCTCATCTAAGAACAAGTCAGCGACTCCCTAGAGAAGACAGATAACCAACTGAAACGACTGTTATACCCTATACCTCATGTAAGATCAAGTCAGTGACTCCCCAGAGGAGACAGATAACAAGAACAGTTCCCTTAATAAGACTATTACAAGGGTCAAAATCCCCTGCTTCTCTTCCCACAACACTGGACCACTAAAGCCTAGTAAATGACATTCAACCAAGGCTAAATTAGGACAAAGCAAAATCCTATCTATAAGCAAAACACACAACTCAAATCCTATCTCATGTAGGATATGTAGAGGTTAAAAATTCATTGACTCAAGCCTGCTATTTTTTTATCTAAAACATAAAAATTCTGGTTTTATTTAATTGTTTATCTTATGTTACTATCATGGTTGGGTTACTTCATCAAAGCTCAACATTCTAGTTCAGCATATTTGCTTGTTGGTTAATATCAGATTTCACTTATTTAATTAGATTACTATATGTTGCACGGCATAAAATAGATTTTCTCATAGATCTATTAGTATTAGGTTAACCTATGCCAATTTATGTAAATGATTGTTTGTAAATTTCACCTATACTATCCCTTCCAAAGAAAGGGCCACTATAATGAAGATCAAGCACAGTGTTTGGTATACAGCCAAATCCTGAAGTCTTGAGCTGTGACTGATCTTAACAGAAATATACCAAAAGTAACAATATTCCCATTTCAAAAGATCTAAACTAGTCATGCAAGTCATCTGTACATCAACATACTCAATTGCAAAACAGATGAAGGATGAAGTTTAGAGGCACACCTTATAGTATGCCCACTCTTGTTGACCACTGGAGATAATGCGACAGAAAGGATTGTCACTGCAAAATGCAATCCTAGCAGTAGATAAGTACAATATTCCTATCACAGGCCCTGCTGAAGTAGAGAGATAACAGGCATATGCCTTCTTAAGCTGTTCTCCTGGAAAAATACCAAATGTTTGTTGAAAAACCTTGTCATTTCCACCTTCTGCAAACACTTTTGTTCCTTGTGCAAGCCTAGCCAAGGCTGCATCAGTGACATTAGGACTCGTTTTAACTGTCAAACAAACAAGAATAAGAAAATTAACAAAAGAAACTCACATTGCTATATCAGCTAAAACCTAAAACTATAGGTGCAAGTTCCAGATATTTGGCTTATTGAGTTGTTTATGCTATTACTTCATTTAGTGCCTCCTTACAGGAAAGGATCCATTTCATGGACATCATGAATATTGCTTCAAAGAAAAACATTCTAGAGGAGTGCTTTGAATGATAGTCAATTAAATGTAGTAATTAATTGGATTTTTTTAAGACATACTTGTTAGAGAAAAAACAACTAATCAGACCCTCAACCACTCCCAAATCCAAAACCATACGCCAATGAATTAAAATCATTGGTCAAATACCAGTTTTGGCAACCATTCAGACTGAAATAATCCTGGTATACTAGGTGGTAAACCAACTTGTGCTGCTCAATATCATCAACAAAATTATTATTGATTAAATACCAATCTGTATTTAGATTGTCAAATGTTGGTATTCAATCTGGTCAATCAGAATGGAGGAGAAGTAAAATAACAATGATTTACATGGTAACTTCTTAAACAGACAGAAAATAGTATTCACAAATATACAAAATTTGCATTGGTGCCTTGTAGAAAGTCAATTAAAGAAGAGATCATCAACAAAACCAAAGAATCATTTATTACCAACACAAATAGTGCTTCCTAGTTCCAATTAGAACATAGCTTACAAATGCAACATCATTCAACTTTCCTTCTTCTCCACATCAATGTCAGTGCTATCTCTCAGTAAATGTGAGACAATTATAGTGCATCTTTCTTTTGGTAGTAGAAGGGTCCTTTAACCCTCTAAAAATTTTCTCTATAGAAAGATGTAGAGGAACACCTTTGGCCTCTCTGGTAATTCCTTAAGAGGTAGCAGTATACAGTTTCCAGATTCGAGCGACAAGGGTTTTAATACAATGCATGAAACAAAGATTTAAGAGGAAGAAAGAAACGTACGGTGGTGCCAGAAATTTCCTGCAGCGCCCCCTGCCTTTTTTGTGGTGTCTTCCAACTTCTTCCCGCATCGGCCCAACAGTGTGAGGATCGTTGCTTTGGGGCCTAAGTGAATGAAACAAAGAAAGAAAATTTTGAGGAGGAAGAATACAAACCAAAAATAAAAGAAGAGACTTTCTTGATGCGATCGTCCACGCACTCTTGGTAGGAACAGGGGAAACATTCACGTAAGGGTTGCCACTGGCGCTGCTACTGTTGGGAACAGGGAAAGTAGCCACATAAGGGTTGCCGGTCCTGTTGTTGTTCGTCGAGGAGGGCGACGGAATGTGCTCGAAGGTAACCCATCCGGCGGCCTGATGAGCGTACGGCGCAACCGGCGTGCCCATCACCCAGGCCCCCGGTGCCGCCTGCTGCGGCGGTGCCGGTGGCGAGGGCTGCATTCCAAGCTTGCCGTGGTCCATCAAGAAGCCACAACCCGAACAAATCGACGCTCCTCTTGTACGCGAGGGATGAGAAACAAAGATGATTCGATGGAGATTGATCGGCACCGATAAAGAAGAATCGCTTTCGGTAGGCGTCCGATCTGGAATTCCACGAGGAATCGAAGTCGCGAGTAGCTCGTTGGCCGACAAGGGCACGTCGGGGGGCCGCCAAGGGATTCGACTTCGCGTTGCCCGCGCGAGACGCAAGGTCGAGTGGAGTCGAACCCCAAACACGTGTGATTCTGCCGCGTGCTGGCACGCGTAAGGTCGTCGACCCGAAGGTCGAAATCATACTCCAAACAGCGTACTTAGCCCATAACATTTTGCCATCACATCTTGATCAGAACAGGAATTGCGTCTTGGGGATCGCCTGGCCATGTTGGATATGACATGAGCAACATACAAAACATCATACGAAACCAATAATATTTTGCCATCGCATCATCATTCGGTGGCCATGACTTGATCGGAACAGGAATTGCATCTTGGAGACCGCAGCTGATCACGATCGCCTGGCCGCGTTGGAGACAACACGAGGAAAAGACCGACATCATTTTCCAAACAGCAAACGTAGGCAATCATTTTGCATCATTTAGTGGGCTTGACTTCATCGGGCCCGCAATTGCATCTTGGAGCCCCGCAGCCGATCAGGATCGCCTGGCCGTGTTGTGCATAAACGAGCAAAAAGTCCGACATCAACACCATAAACAACATATTCAAACCAATAATGGTTTGCCATCACATCATCACTTGGTGGGGTTGCCTTTATCGGGACAGTAATTGCATCTTGGAGTCCCCAGTCGATCATGATTGCCTGGCCACATTGAGTATGACAAAAACAAAAGGCCGACGACACATGCCAAACAGCATATTTATCCAATAACGTTATGCCAACTCATCATCATCGGTGATCTTGATTTTATCGGGACAGGAATTGCATCTTGGGGCTCACAGCGGATCAGGATCGCCTGGCCACGTTGGGTATAACACGGGAAAGGGACTTGTTCGTTCCCCAAGCAAACCAATGCAACTACGACCCCACGTAGAAATTGTGCGTGAGAACTCCGCGTGCACATACAACTCATCAATGTTTTCTATCGTAAAACTACTAACATTAATAAAATCAAATAATATATATAATTAATTATGATTAGTAGTTGTTATTACACTAAAATCATACTGATGCGCCAGCTCAATTTGATTCAATGTCAAAAAGTGCATACCCTTCTTAAAGAGACGTTGTAGAGAGCTTACCTAAGGCACAAGCTTAAAGAACTTCCCAACTATGGAGAGAACAAACTGATTTAGAAAGACGGACCATGTTACTCATGTTACCCATGGGCGAGTCACCTTACAACGCTTCCTCAATCGTGTCGAGAATCCTACACGATAGGTCGGTGTTAGGGGGAGGTCTTGGCATGACCTCTTTGATGCTTAAGTTAGAGGGATAGAGAGTGAGGTAGTTATATTTAGGAGAGTGTGGTGTTCATCCGCTTGCCCTTGTTTAGCCTAGGGCTTGATTTTTATACCTAAGCACCTGATGACGAGGACGGAGATTGATAAGGTTCCCCCTACCCTACTCATTAGGTGCCATTAATGGAGGTGGCTTATCGACGCGTCGTCTGTTCAACTTTTTTGCTGCTTTGAGTCAAGTAGAAAGTAGTACCTCCTTTAATCATTCAGAAGGCAGTGTGAGGGAGGCGAACCATGTCGTCGACCATTAATGTAAGGGTGTGGCCCTTTCTTCAACCACAGTGTCAGCGAGGAGTGGTTCTTGCGAGCTCTCTTTAGGAAGCCGGGATAGGCAGGGATCATGGGTTAATCCCCTGTCGGTGACTACAAGGAGTTGGTGGGAGCTCTCATACTTTTGCTTAGGTGGCCAGCTTGGCCCAAGTGGCAAGATGAGTTGATAGTGCTAGTACTTTCCCTATCATTCGTCCCCCACCCCCCAAAAAGGTATTCTTCAAAGCTCTAAAAAGGAGGTCTCGAAATGCATCATTTTCTCTGTTTTTTGCACGCTTCGTGTTTCTATGTGGGCGTTGTTTTTGTTATGGGCCCATTGTTGAAGCTATCCAATGGAGCATATCGTATTCCCACGTGTGGTGAGTTTTTGTCCCGATAATAAGAGTGTTAGGAAATCTTAGGGGCGATATCACATGCGCAACGGAAGAACATAAAATAAAATTCTCAATTTCCAAAGATATGTTCGTCATTGTGCTAAGATTGGTGCACAAAAATCCATGAACAGAAAACCACATGTGAGATAGATTGTGTTACCTAGGGAGATCGTATATCCTTGAATCCCTATAGATCTCTAGGAGAGAGTGAAGGAGGTCAAGCACCATCCTCTTTAGCGGTGATCCACACAACAAGAGAGGGGGAGTAGAATAGGAGAGGAAGCAAAAGGCTTTAGCCTATGAACCACTGAATCCCTCCTATTTATAGAGGTCCCCTATCAACTTAACCCTAATGGATCCTCCCCTATTGGGTATTAGATCTCCATCCAACTAACCAAGCCTCTTAGATTAGTGGATCTCTATCCAATAATCTCTTATGGGCTCTTATTGGATCTTATCCATAGGATCTAATAATTTCGAGGCTTATTGAATATCCAATAAGATAGGGGCTCCAACGGATATCTCATATCTGAATCTCTACTCATCGTAATGCCTACCATATGTATGTAACCCTCTAGGCCCAATATCGAGCTGGCAGTTAGTCATATCTATCAAAACTCCTTCTAGTTTAGTAAATTATTATCTCCATAATAATTCACTCGACTCATCGACTACGAACGTACTAGGCTACTACGCCGCAGTCCCCAAACGATAAAGGGGAATCCAATCCATTGAACCTGTCTGCTCTCAGTTACCATGTACCTATAGTCCCTCATCCATCTAATATCTCAGAGATCGTATACCGGGCTTGGTGCTATCAGACCCATACGATTTCTACTCGAGTCTCGCTCTAATCGAATTCTCTCAGAGAACTCTTTCTCTCTCAATCCGAACGACCCTAGATAGGGATTTGACTGAGCAAGAACACATGAGATATTCTTCTAATGACACCGAAAGTGGATGATCCTCTATCGATACTTAATAGCCCTCGTAAGGTTAAGTACCACTCCTGATGACCAATTGTGCTAGATCTAGGACATCCAAACATATAAGTCCGATATCAAAGAGTGAAGCACTCATACAAGATATCTTTGGTATCTCAAGTCTAAGGACCGGATACACCATTGAGACTATAAAATCATTGTTTGATAATAAGGCATCATCAACCATCCAGCATTCCGTAAGCGGATCAATCAGTAAACTTATTCTTCAATGAGCACCTGTACTATATCCCTAGTATCCCCACACGAGCACCTATGAGACCAACTACATCCATCATATGGATGAGTATACAACACTTCAGTCTGTCCGGTTATCTCGATGTCCCTCTCGAGTAACCTATGATCGGGATTATTTAGGATTTGTGTTTAAAGGCGAATCAGTCTCATTATCGTGATCTCATCACGATCCGATTCTTATTGCACAGATCCAAGGATATCACTATATATATGTATATATATATATATATATATATATATATATATATATATGTATGTATATATGTATATATGTATATATGTATGTATATATATATATGTATATATATATATGTATATATATATATGTATATATATATATGTATATATATATATGTATATATATATATATATATACAACAAGCAATATAAAGTGATAAATGTTAAAATATAATAAGCAAAAAGACTGCATGTCAAGTTACATGTGCCACTATCATATTCTCACGTGTGGTGAGTTTTTGTCCTGATGATAATGTTAGGATCAAGAGTTGGCACTAAGAGGGGGGGGGGTGAATTAGTGCAGTGGATAAAAATATCGGTTTCGAAAAATCTTTTCGTATGTTGAAAACTGAACTCGGAAATACTTAACTTTGAAGGCAAAGTAAGAGTGTAAAGATAGCTTGAAGGCAATAAACAATTAAAGAGGTTTGCAGTAAAGATAAATTGCTCAAAGAAATGTAAATCAGATTTTTAGAGTGGTTCGATCAATGTGACCTACATCCACTTTCAGCTTCCTCCTCCGACGAGGTCACCAGCGTCCACTGGAGGCCTTCCTTCAATAGGCGAAGGCCAATCACCTTTTACACGCCTCTTCTCCCTTTATCGGGTTTTGGACATAACCCTTACAAGCACTCACTCTCCTCTCTAAACAGAATTCTAACACTTAGACCAAAGGAGGATTCTCATAAGAGATTTCTACAGTGATTCATTACTTTTAAACCCTTTGTGCTTGTGTGTTTTAACTAGGGATTAGAGGGTATTTATAGGCCTAAAACTTTCCCATCCCGGGTTCCCCGGTACCATCGCCTAGTGTCAGTATGACACTGACATTGCCCTGGGTGGTGGTCTGGCGGTACCACTACCTGGGGGGCAGTGCTGGGTGGTACCACTACTTGGCACCCTATTAGCGATGGTACAACCACCCAGACTGTCGTACCACCACCTGACACATTCTCGAAGACTGTGCCACGATGGTGAGACTTCTTGGGGCACTGTTTGGGCATCTTATTGGGCCCAACATAGTTCTTATATGGGCCTAGCTAGCCCCTAATTGGGTTGGCCCAAATTCAAGCCTAATTATGTACTAACTACGAAATCCTAAGACATTTTCTAAGCTAAACAAGTCCCTATGTCTATTCTTCCAGTGAGCTTCCAGCGAACTTCCGATGATCTCTCGGCAATGTTCCAGTCCTTGGTGCAATTCCGCTCTCCTTGGCCCGATGCCCGACGTTCGAAGCATTCTATCGTCCAATATCCTAACGTGATCTCCTCCGATGCAATGTCAATTCCTCCTGCGTCAACTGTCTAATCCTGATCGAGTAGACCTGCATCACTCAAAATGCAATTAAACATCTAAACACAATCAATTAGTTTCATCATCAAAATCTGAGATTCAACAATCTCCCCCTTTTTGATGATGACAACTAATTGATGACTAACGGAGTTAACCTTAACTCCCCGGAGTTTAACCAAACTCCCCCTATCAATATGTCATTGATAGAACACTTGGATTATCCCAAATCCAAGTAACATTCATCACATGTTATGAAAAACATTTAAACCATCATGCAAATATATATAAAATATTCAATTCAATGCATGAAGTCATCAATATACTTCTCCCCCTATGTCATCAACAAAAAGGAGAAGTAGCTCTAGCTATTTTAAAATATATTCAAGTTTTTATAACATGAAGTTAGATTTTCATCACAACATATAAGCACAAAAGCATACCAAGATTCTTAAGTTCAATCATGGCAATTCAACACTTGAATTTTTGTGCAAGATTGCACTTTGCTTTTCTTTGCAAGTAACAATATTTATGATGTTTGATATAGCAAATTTCTTCATTACAATTATCGAGCTAGCAAATTCTTCATTCAAGTGTGCAAGCTAGCAATAACTTTCTCCCCCTTTGTCAATGTCAAAAAGAAGGAGAGGAACCAATGATTTAGAACTTTACATCAATCAATATTTCAATCATCACATGATGCATACAAGACAATAATGCAAAGAAATCATTTCATGAAGGATATCAATGTGAAAATTTACCAAAGATCATATGATACAATCGCAAATCATGATATCATTATGCGATACATCATGAGATGATAATTTATCATATCAATGAAAGATATCAATTGTTGAACATGATATGATAATAGTCTCAAAAATTTTAATTTGCGATACATGTGAGACATTGCGATACACTAAAAAATTTAATACGATGCTTTTAAGGATATCAACATATTTTTTATACAAAGCATGACAAGAGCAATTTTGTTACAAGTTTTCTAAGTTTTGCACTTTTTGCTTCTTTCGATAGGCAAGATCTTTCTTCTCTTTTTGAGAAGTGCAAGCTTGCAAGTTTTACTTCCTTAGCATACTAGGAAGTTTACTTTCATTTTCAATGCACAAGCTAGCAAAACCTTCTCCCCCTTTATCAAAGTCAAAAAGAAAGGGAGGATTCAATGGCTAAAAATTTCAACCATTCAACAAGCTAAATATGCAAAGAATTCATGAAATATATCAATAAGGATCAATTCATGAATACCAAAGATATGATTCATGGTTCATTAAAATTCTTTTTAACAAGTTCACGATCAAGATTCATATAATTCATAATAAAGCAAATTGATGTACAATCATCACATAAGGCATACAAGGCAAAGAAATCTTGTTATTTCTATATTATGAAATATATGATATCAAGGCTCATGATTCATTTGAAAAGATATAGCACAAAGAGCAACTTGAAACATTCTTATCAAGATCACATTTTAAAATATTCCAAGTATCAAGTGTTTAGAAATAAAAAGTTCAATACATTGTATGAAAAAAAATATATATAATATCAAGTTTTATCATCATGCAATGTAGCAATTAAAGATTTGCAAGTTTAGCATTTTTGTTTTTCTTGAGATAGCAACTGTTTGCTTCTTTACAAGCTAGCAATTTTTACGATATGCAAGTTTTACTACATACAAGCTAGCAAATTTAAAGATTTGCAAGTTAGCATATTTGCTTTTCTTTACGATGTGCATGATAGCATTTCTTTGTAATGTTCAAGATAGCAAATTGTACATTATGCTAGCTAACAAATTAAAGATGTTCAAGAAAGCAAGCTCTTTCTTCTCTTTTGAGAAGTGTCATTTTTGCTTCCTTAGTAAAATGCCAATCTAGCAAGGGACAATGTTTTACATGAAGCAAGCAAGCAATTTGGCAAGTGTTACATTTGCATTTCTCTTTAGATGTGCAAGAAAGTAAGCAAGTTTTTACATTTTCTTGACTTGTGCAAGCTAGCTAATTTCTTTTTGAGATGACCCTTTACATCAATTCAAGATAGCACATTAGCAACTCTTTCTCCCCCTTTATCATTGGCAAAAGGAAAGGAAGATTCAAGTCATGAATATCAAAATAATAATTTTATCACGAATATTTCATCATTGCGTGCATCATTATCATACATTAAAGTATTGCATACATAATACCAAATCATCATATATATTTTTAAAATATATAAACTCATCATTATATGCATGATTCCAAATCATCATTTATATTATTTCAATCATTTTTTCAATCATCACTATAACTCATCATGCACAAAATGTAAAATTATCTAACATGATACAAACATTTATTTTCAAAATATTTTTCACTATTTTCATGTATGATAATAAAGTATTCATGATACCGAACATTAAATCAACATTTTTAAGTATTTATCACTTCATGATTGTTGGTACCAAACATTTATCATTTAAAGTATTCATGATACACATCATATGCAATACATAACATACATCATCATAATAAAAAAAACATATGCATCATTCCAAATCATAAACATTTCAAATCATCATGGTATTAATCTATCAAATTGCATCCTGCCATGCATGATCATAACTTGTTCCCATTTTATCATTGTAAATAAGAAAGAATAAGGGAAGAACAAAATAGTGCATAATATTTCAATTATTTCAAGGCATATAAGCCATAAATCCAATGGCATCATGTCATGAAAGATAAGACCTCTTGAATTACAAAAGACATGATTCATTTTATCAAATATCTTCTTTAAATAAAATATCAAGAAAAATCATAGGAGTACAAAGAAGAGATCTTGTTTTAAAAGAAAATCAAGTAATAAACCCAAGAAATCAAGATCATAATTTGAATACAAACTCATTCAAATTCAAATCATCAAATTCATCAAAATCTCAACATTACTTTCAAGAGATTCAAAATGGTATATATAGATTTATCATAAGAAACATCAAGATCAATAGGATAGAGAAAAATAAATTTTCAAGGAAAAAATATTTTCCTCTTTTAGTTGTTTCAATTCATATGATTTTATTTCACTTATACCAAATAAAAACATGTATCATGTTTAAAACCGAAAGTGTAAGATTTATTACAACAAAGATTAATAAGGCACTTTCATTATGGTAAAAATCAATAATCCATAAATCACAAGATTCATCATACATAATTTCAAAATTTATTAAGCATGATCATTATGCATGACACTAAAACATAGTTTCAAAATGTTTAATATTTTCATTACATCATTATGCAATGGTTTCATTGAACACAATTTTGAATGATTCTTATAGATAACTAAAACTTTTTTAGTTTTAATTTATGTGATTGACTTTATATTAGCATGCTCAAGTTTTGTTCTTATGTCAAAAACATACATCATGTTTGAAAACCAAAGACAAAGTTCATAAAAAAATCATCAAGCCTTCCATATAAAAACCATGCATCGAAATTGAAAGTCAATATGGAAATTATCAAAATACACATTCTTGCTTCTGAAGCACATATAATTATTTAAATCTAACATTTTATTCTATTAATATAAAACATACAATTTTCAAGAAAAATAATTATTCAAAAAAAAGAGAAAATGCATCATGGAAAACATCAAATAATTTCAAAATAATTCAAGAGAGTTGAGTTACTTACCTTGTAGTCAAAGCCCGTCAAAGCCCAATTCGCCATTTCACCTTTGGAAGTTCTTGATTCATCCTTGGGTGCCTTCCTCTTCTTTGGCCTCTTCCTCCGTTCAGGTTCATTATTTATTTTAGATTTTTTTTTAATGAACTTATTAAGATTTAGTATTCGAAGTTCAAATTCATCATTGTCCTCATCACTTGAGCCATTGCTCAAGTGGTATTCATTTATCCGGAGTTCCAAATCCTTCCTGTTCTTTGGAAGATGGTTCAAGTGTTCATCGGGTTCAAAATGTTCCAAAAGTGTCATTTCATAGGTCATTAATGACCCGATTAATTCTTCTAATGGAAAATCATTTAAATTTTTTGTCTCTTGTATTGGGTTATTTTAGGATCCCAACTTTTTGGAAGGGATCTTAAGATCTTACTTATGAGATCAAAATTCGAAAAAGATTTACCAAGAACTCTTAGATTATTGACGACATCCGTGAAACGGGTGTACATGTCGCCTATAGTCTCGCTTGGTTACATTCGAAAAAACTCAAAATCATGCAATAAAATGTTAACTTTCAAGCCTTTGACTCTACTAGTTCCCTCGTGCGTGATTTCAAGTGTTCGCCAAATATCAAAAGCTGTTTCGCACGTTGAAATCCGATTGAACTCATTTTTATCCAAAGCGCAAAATAAGGCATTCATAGCCTTTGCGTTTAAAGAAAAATACTTCTTCTCCAAATCCGACCATTCATTCATCGGTTTAGAGGGAAGTTGAAAATCGTTTTCAACGATATTCCATAAATCCAAATTCATAGAAATCAAGAAAACTATCATTCAAGTTTTCCAATAAGTGTAGTCTAATCCGTTAAACAATGGTAGACGAACAATCGATAAGCCCTCTTGAAAGCCATAAAGAGCCATTTCTCTCGGTTGTAAATCCGAAATGAGAAATACCGTGCTCTGATACTAATTGTTAGGATCGGAGCGGCACTAAGAGGGGGGGGGGGGGTGAATTAGTGTAGCGGATTAAAACGTCGGTTTTGGAAAATCTTTCGTACGATAAAAATCGAACTCGGAAGTACTTAACTTGAAAGCATATTCGTAAAGGTGTGCAGCAAAAGTAATGAGGAAGTAAAGCACATATGAAGGTTTTCAGTAAGGTAAATAGCAATAAGTAAATACAATACAGAGAACAAGCCAATTTAAAGTGGTTCGATCAAAATGACCTACATCCACTTGCGAAGCCTTCTTCAATGAGGCTCCCAACTTCCACTAGCAAATCACTTTGAAGGGGAAGGACAAATACCCCTCTTACAACCTTTTTACAAATGGTTCACACTCTTACAAATCTTCAACGAAAAGGAAGGAGGTGAACACTCAAGCAATTGAAAACAAGGCTTGCCAAAAACTTTACAAAGGCTTTTGTCTCAATCTAATGCTTTTCAAAGGTTGTAATCTCAACTGAGAATTGAGGGGTATTTATAGGCCTCAAGAGGATTCAAATTTGGGCTCCAAATTTTGAATTCTCTTGGGTTTCCGAGGCTGGCGGTGCCACCGCCTGACCTCTCGGGTGTTGGGTGGTGCCACCGCTCAGTCCAACGGTGCCACCGCTCAGTTCTCGGGTTCTAGGCGGTGCCACCGCCTACACTATTTCAGCTCACTGGTTGGGCTCCAAACTTGGCCCAAACCAGTCCGAACTCGGGCCCAATTGGCCCCTACTTGGGTTATAGGATTAACACCTAATCCTAAACCTAATTAATGTACTAACTACGAATTTAAAGACATTTCCTAAGCTTTTACAAAGTCCGCAAGTCAAGACCTTTTCCAGCGAGCTTCCGATGAACTTCCGGCGGTCTTCCGACGAACTCTCGGAAACCATTCTGCGGACTCCCGGCAAGCTCCTAGACTTCATGATTTGATCTTGGCGAGTTCCAACAAGCTTATTCGGCAAGCTCCGATCTTTCTCGGTGAGCTCCGCGAACTTCCAACGAACCTTCCGGCGAGCTTCCGAAAAACCCTTCGGCAAGCTCCCTACTCATTCTTGGCTAGTTCCGACAGCATTCCCGACGAACCTTCGGACTTCCGTCGAACTCTCGAACTCGCAACAAATCCTTTGCGCTTGACTTCGACACTTTGTTTCACTTTATGTTTTCGTCATTATCGTAGTTAATCCTGCACACACAAGCCAAAACTCTACTCCGATCTAGACAATTATTATAACGCGAATTGACATTCTATTGCCCGGCACGTCATTGGTTGGCGCTTCTTCCGATTCTTCAGCGCATCGTCCTCTCTTACGGCTTGTTGCCCAATCGGCGGTTGACCTCCGCAACCCTGATATCCTTGGCGCAATTCTGCTCTCCTTGGCCCGATGCCCGACGTTTGAAGCCTTCTGTCGTCCAATATCCTGACGTGATCTCCTCCGATGCAACGTCAATTCCTCCTACGTCAACTGTCTAATCTTGATCGAGTAGACCTGCATCACTCAAAATACAGTTAAACATCTAAACACAATCAATTAGTTTCATCATCAAAATCCGAGATTCAACAGATTGGTAGTACCATCACCTGGGGTGCAGTGCTGGGTAGTACCACTGCCTAGATTGCAGTACCACTGCCTGACACAATCTCGAAGACTGTGCCACAACGGTGAGACTTCTTGGGATACTATTTGGGCTTTTTATTGGGCCCAACATAGTTCTTACATAGGCCTAGTTGGCCCCTAATTGGGTTGGCCCAATCCAAGCCCAATTACGTGCTAACTACGAAATCCTAAGACATTTGCTAAGCTAAACAAGTCCCTATGTCTATTCTTCCGGCGAGCTTTCGACGAACTTCCGACGATCTCTCGGCAATGTTCCGACGGACTCCCGGCAAGCTCTTGGACTTCATGACGATCTTCTTAGTGAGTTCCAACGAGCTTCTCTGGCAAGCTCCGAGACTTCTCGGTTGGTTCCTCCAGAACTTCCGACGAACGTTCGGACTTCCGACGAACTCTCAAACTTTCAATGAAGTCGCGTCCTTGACTCCGGGACTTCATTTTGCTTCATGTCTTGCTATCGTAGTTAATACTACACATGTAAAACATACTTCGATCTAGACAATTAATACTAAGCATTAATCAAGTTGTCCGGCATGTCATTGGTCCCTTGACGCTTCATCCGATTCTTCGGTGCATCGTCCTCTCTTGTATCCTATTACCCAATCGGCTAGTTGACTCCGCAACTCCGATATCCTTGGCGCAATATCTGCTCTTCTTGGCCCAATTCCCGAATCCATGGCCTGAAGCATTCTGTTGATACGTCGACCGATCCACCAGTCCGACGTCCAATCTTCTGACATGTTCCACTAGCCCAACATGATTTTTTCTGCTTTAATTGTCTCATCCCGATCGAAGCATCCCGTGTCACTCAAAATGCAGATTAAAACATAAATACTTATCGATTGGTTTCATCATCAAAGCTCGAGATTCAACAATCTCCTCCTTTTTGATGATGACAACCAATCGACAATGGAATTAACCTTAACTCCTAAAGTTTCAACAAACTCCTCCTATAAATATGTCGTATTGATAGAGACTCTTGGATTCAAAAATCCAAGCAAACATGTCATGATCAAATCATGTATGACATCAACATACTTCTCTCCCTTTGTCATCAACAAAAAGGAGAAGTTCCAACTATCATGTGTTTAAGATATAAATTCAATACATTATATGAAAAACATAATATCCATTTTTATCATCATGCAAGCTAGCAAAAATTTAGAGTTTATGCAAGTTTGTAACTTTTGTTAGATGTGTAAGTTTAGCATTTTTGCTTCTTGAGATAGGCAAGATGACACTTCTTTGTAGTGTTCAATATAGCAAGTTCTACATCATGCAAGCTAGCAAATTTGAGATATTCAAGAAAGCAATACTTGCTTCGTGAAATATGCAAGTTTTACAACATACAAGCTAGCAAATTTAAAGATATGCAAGTTGGCATATTTGCTTTTCTTTACGATGTGCAAGATAGCATATTTTTGCATCTTCTTAAGATTTCAAGCAAGCAATTCTTGGTGATGTTCAAGATAGCAATTTCTTCTCTTTTGAGAAGTACAATTTTTGTTTTCTTCTTGAATTATGTGAGCTAGCAAATTTACTTTATAGCAAGTTTTGCTCCCCCTTTATCATTATCAAAAAGAAGGGAAGACCCTTTACATCAATTTTCAATTTATGACAAAGGTAAGTATCAATCTTATTTGTGCATCATTATATTTTCAAATTAAAACATGCACAAATTCAAAAACCTTACATTTCATTTTTATACCGAATAAATCAATTATCATTATATCATACATATTAAGCATTTATCAACATTTTGATCATGATGCCAAACATTCATCATTTAAAGCATTCATGATACAAATCATATGCATCACATATATCATCACAATAAAAATCATAAATATTACATGCATCATTCCAAATCATCATTCTTGAGTATCATTTTAGAAAATGATAATTATTGATTTTCACTTAATTTCAAAAAATTATAGTGTTGCATGCATTGTTATTATCTAAGGGAAAACTCATAGTGTTGCATGCATCATTCCAAAACATTTCAAGCCATACAAGCCATAAATACAAGGAAATCATGTCATGAAAGATAAGACTATGTGAATACCAAAAGACATGATTCATAAATAATTTTTTTAATAAAATGTAAGAAGTCGTGGTGAACGATCTTGATTTACATAAAGTTTCAAAACATAATTATCAAGATCATGGTTAGTTTTATAGATCTCCTCTTTAGTAAATGGTAAAAGGAGACATAGGAATACAAAGAAGAGATCATGATAAAAAAAATCTCAAATAATTTCAAGAGAACAAGATCATGATTTGAATAAAACTCATTCAAATTCAAATCGTCAAATCAAAATCATTTCAAGAGATTCATACAAATCAATAAGATAGAGAAAAAGAATTTTTAAGAACAATGCTTTTCTCTTTTTTGTTGTTTAAATTTATGTGATTTATTTCATTTATGCCAAATAAAAATGTGCATCAACGTTTAGGATTGAAAAATGAATTTCGTTATAAAAACCATCAAGACCAATAAATCACAAAAATTATCATGTATAACTTTAAAATCTCATGCATAAAATTGTCAAATCATGGTATCAAAACTTTAATATTTTCATTACAACATCAAGCAAGGTTTCATTGAACATAATTTTGAATGATTCTTATAGATATCTAAAACTTCTTTAGTTTTAATTTATATGATTAACTTTATATTAGCATGCTCAATTTTTTATTCTTATGTCAAAACCATACATCATGTTTGAAAAATAAAGACATGGTTCATAAAAAAAATATCAAGCCTTCTATACAAAAACCATGCATCATCTATGAAAAACAACATGGAAACATCAAAATACACATTCTTGCTTCTCAAGCACATATATAAGATTAATCTTACTATGTGAACAATCATTAGATTTATATCTAACATTTTATTACATTAACATAAGATATGTAATTTTCATTATCATTTTCAAAATTTACTTAGAAGGATAAGCACGATTCCTAATTTTTTTACATTTTCATTACATTATGTAATTTTAAAAAAATTTATAAACTAAATAAAAAAGAAAATGCATCATGGAAAGCATCAAGTAATTTCAAAATATATTAGAGGGATTTTGATTACCTCATTGTTGAAAGCGGTTAAGGCATAGTTTGCCACCTCGCCTTTCTTAATTTTCTCCTTGTTTTCGGAGGAGCTCGATTCATCCCACTTTGTATTCTTTTTGCATTCAAAGCAAGTAGGTTCATTCTTTTTAAGTTTATTTTTGTTCTTCAATTCTTGTTTCATAAACTTTTTAAATTTCATAATGAGTTCAAGTTCACCTTCCTGTTCTTTGGAAGGTGGTTTTATTCATCATGTTCATCATGTGCATTATGCATCATTTCATATGTCATCAATGAACCGATTAGTTCTTCAAGTGAAAAAATATTTAAATCTTTTGTTTCTTGTATTGCAGTTACTTTTGAATCCCAAGTTTTAGAAAGTGAGCGTAAAACTTTACTAACAATCTCAAAATTCGAAAAAGTTCTACCAAATGTACTACCAAATACTTTTAGACTATTGATGACATCTGTAAAATGGGTGTACATATCTCCAATAGTCTTTCTTGGTTCTATACAAAACATCTCAAAATCATACATCAAAAAAATTACTTTAGAATCTTTTACACTACTTGTGCCTTCGTGTGTGATTCCAATCTTTCATTGGAAGAGAAGACCTTTTAAAGCCGGATTCGACAATGTGCCATAAATTCAAATCCAAAGAAAGCAAGAAAACTCTCATTCAAGTTTTCCAATAAGTTTAGTCCATCCCATTGAAAAAGGGAGGATAAATGAGAGAGTGACCCTCTTGAAAGCCAAAAAGAGTCATTTTTATTTGGATGTTAAATCAAATGAGAAATAATCAGGCTCTGATACCAATTGTTAGGATCAAGAGTTGGCACTAAGAGGGGGGGTGAATTAGAGCAATGGATAAAAATCACGTCTTCAAAAACTTCATTGCGATAAAACTGTTTTCGACGAAAAACCGATTTCAAAACTTAACTTGAAAGCATGTTCGTAAAGGTGTGCAGCAAAAGTAATGAGGAAGTAAAGCACATATAGAGGTTTGTAGTAAGGTAAATAACAATAAGTAAATGCAAACCAGAGTTTTAGAGTGGTTAGGTCAACATGACCTACATCCACTTTCAGCTTCCTCCTCAAACGAGGTAACCGGCATCCACTAGAGGCATTCCTTCAATAGGCAAAGGCCAATCACCTTTTACACCCCTCTTCTCCTTTTACCAGGTTTAGGAGATAATCCTTACAAGCACTCACACTCCTCTCTTACAGATTTCTAACACTTAGAGTAGAGGAGGGAATTCTAAAGAGATTGCAGTAGCGTTTCTTTACTTTTAAACTCTCTGTGCTTGTATGCTTTAATCAGGGATGAGAGGGATATTTATAGGCTTCAAGTTGATTTAAACTTGGAGCCTAAAAATATCTCATCCTAGGTTCCTCGGGCATGGACGGTACTGTTGGGAAATCATGGGGGTGACATCACATGCGCAGCGGAAGAACAAGAAAACAAAATCCCCGATTCCCAAAAAGATGTTCGTCGTCGTGCGAAGATTGGTACGCAAAAATCTGCGAAACATGAAACTACGTATAAAGTAGATTGTGTTACCTAGGGAGATCGTATATCCCTATTTCCTTGCAGATCCTTAGGAGAGGGTGAAGGAGGTCAAGCGTACTCCTCTCTAGCGGTGATCCACACAGCAGGGTTGCGACGACGCTCCTCAAAACTCCAAGCTTGCTCTGAGGTGGAGAGGGAGAGGAGAATAGGAAAGGCAAGCAAAGGCTCTAGCCTATGAGGCTCTGAATCCCTCCTATTTATAGAGGTCCCCTGTCAAACCCTAATGGGTCCTCCCCTAGTGGGTATTGGATCTGCATCCAATAAGACAAGGGCTCCGTCGGATATCTCATATCCGAACCTCTACTCATCGCAATCCCTACCATATGTGTGTGACCCTCTAGGCCCAATATCGAGCTGGCCGTGAGTCATACCTGTCAGAACTCCTTCTAACTCAGTGAATTATTATCTCTGTAATAATTCACTCGACTCATCGACTACGGACGTACTAGGCCACTACGCCGTAGTCCCCAGACGATACAGGGGAATCCAATCCATTGGACCTGTCTGTCCTCAGTTACCGTGTACCTATAATCCCTCATCCATCTAATATCCCAGAGACCGTATATCGAGCATGGTGTTGTCAGATCCATACGGTTTCTACTGGAGTCTCGCTCTAATCGGATTCTCCCGGAGAACTCTTTCTCTCTCAACCCGAATGACCCTGGCCAGGGATTTGTCTGAACAAGTGTTAGGATCGAGAGCACTAAGAGGGGGGGGGGGGGGGGGGGGTGAATTAGTGCAGCGAAAATCTTTCAGCGATTAAAAAACGAAAGCTGCGTTCGTTTGATAAAAACTATTTTGATGCAAAAGCCGATTCTAAGAATACTTATGATTAAGTGCAGTTTATGTCTAAACACAGTTTGCGTCTAAGCGCAGTTTACGCAGTTTACGTCTAAATGCAGATTGTGTATAAGCGCAGTTTGCGTCTAAGCGCAGTTTGCGTCTAAGATCAGATTGCGTCTAAGCGCAGTGCAGTTTGCGTCTAAACGTAGTTTTACGTCTAAACACAGTTTTATGTCTAAACGTAGTTTTACGTCTAAACGCAGTTTGCGTCTAAACGCAGTTTTATGTCTAAACGTAGTTTTACGTCTAAACGTAGTTTGCGTCTAAACGCAGTTTTACGTCTAAACGTAGTTTTACGTTTAAAAGTAGTTTACGTCTAAAACACAGTTTTACGTCTAAACACAGTTTGCGCAATTTACGTCTAAACGCAGTTTTAAAGGGATCTGAACTTAGAAACTTCGTTCGTAAAAGCGCAGAAGACAGTTTTGCAGAATCAAAACGTAAACGTAAACTGTAATGTATGAAAACACTGATTTACGTCTGAATGCAGATTCGGAAAGATCAGCACTTAGAAACTTGTTCGTAAAGGCGCAGAGAGCAGTAGCTATGTAGGAGGTTTGCAGTAATGATAAAGTGCTCAAAATAAACGCAAACCAGAGATTTAGAGTGGTTCGGTCAGTCTTGACCTACTCCACTTTTGGCTTCCTCCACCGACGTCAACTAGAGGCCTTCCTTCAAAAGGCGAAGGCCAACTGCCCTTTTACAGATTCACTCCTTTTGATGGGCTCAGGAGACAACCCTTACAGGACCTTTCTCTCCTCTCTTTACAACTCAAGACTTGAAGAACAGAAAGAGGAGAACTTTAGGACTTTACACAAATTTGAGCTCTTAGAATCACAGAAAAGATCAAGAATTTGGTGTAGGTCTGTATCTTTTCAGTGCTGAATGGGTGGGGTATTTATAGGCCCCAACCCAATTCAAATTTGGAGCTCAAAACGATCAAATTCCGAAATTCTGGGATCAGGCGGTTGCACCTCCTGACTGGAGAGGTTGCACCGCCTGGCAGAGCTCGAAGACTGAGCCCAGGCGGTTGCACCTCTGTGTCAGGGGCGGTTGCACCTCTTGACTGAGGCGGTTGCACCTCTCTGCCAGAGCTCGAAGACTGAGCTCAGGCGGTGCCACCTCTCTGTCAGGGAGGTTGCACCGCCCAGTCTAGCTCGAAGACTGAGCTCAGGCGGTGCCACCTCCTGGCCTAGGCGGTTGTACCTCTTGGTGCAATCAGGGTCCAAATGGTTAGCTCCATTCGGCCCAATTTCAGTCTTTCAGGGGCCCAATTGCCCCAAGATTAAGCTAATGGGATCACCTCCCATTTTCCAACTTAATCAACATGCTAACTATGATTAGATCTAAGACAATTTCTGTAGCTTTGCTTCGGTGCGTCAATCGCTTCTTCCGGCGAGTTTCCAGCGAACTTCCGTCGATCATCCGATGAACCTTCGGTGATGCTCCTGCGGACTTCCGGCAAACTCCTGGACTTTGCGACGATCCACTTGGTGAGTTCCGACGAGCTTCACTTGGCAAGCTTCTGGACTTCTCGGATCTGTTCTTGCAGAACCTCCGACGACCGTCCGAACTTCCGTCGAACTCTCGAACTCCCAACGTGATCATGAACTTGACTCCGGCGCAACTCCTACTGCATGTCTTACTTTCATCGTAGTTAATCCTGCACACTTAAAACAAAAACTTCGATCGAGACAATTAATCCTAAGCAATTAACCAAGTTGTCCGGCATGTCATTGGTCCCTCGACGCTTCGTCCGATTCTTCGGCGCATCGTCCTTTCCTGCAGCTTATTGCCCAATCGGCCAGTTGACTCCGCAACTCCGATATCCTTGGCACAATACCTGCTCTTCTTGGCCCGATGCCCGAGTCCACGACCCGAAGCCTTCTGTCGATACGTCAACCGATCCACCGGCCCGACGTCCAATCTTCTGACATGTTCCTCCGGCACAACATGATGTTCCTGCTTTAATTGTCTCATCCTAATCGAAGCACCCTGCGTCACTCAAAACGCAGATTAAATCATAAACATATATCAAGGAGTTTCATCATCAAAATACGAGATTCAACAACAAGAACACATGGGATATTCCTCTCATAACGCCGAGAGTGGACGATCCTCTATCGACACTCAATAGCCCTCGTAAGGTAGACTACCACTCCCAATGACCAGCTGTACTAGATCTGGGATAGCCAAACCTATAAGTCTGGTATCAAAGAGTGGAGCACTCATACAGGACATCCTTGGTGTCTCAAGTCTAAGGACCAAATACACCACTAGGACTACAGAATCGCTGTCTAACAATAAGGCATCATCAACCATCCAACATTCCATAAGCGGATCAATCAGTGAACTCATTCTCCAATGAGCACCTGTATTGTATCCCTAGTGTCCCTACACGAGCAGCTATGAGACCAGCTGCATCCATCATATGGATGGGTATACAGCACACCAATCTATCCGGTTATCACGATGTCCCTCTCGAGTAACCTATGACCGGGATCATTTAGGATATGTGTTTAAAGGTGAATCGATCTCATTATCGTAATCTCATCACGATCCGATTCCCATTGCACAAATCCAAGGACATCACAATATATATATATATGCACATATGCAATAGTTATAAAGTGATATACGCCAACATATAATAAGCAAAAATATTTTGTATCAAGTCACATGTGCCATCACTCACGTGATTGGCTTGCTGGGCACCTATGACTAGCAATCTCCCACTTGACCTAAAGCCAATCACTTATGTGTCTGATCCCCATCAGACCCCTGTGACGCTCAAAGACAAAATGAGACAACGGCTTTGTAAGTGGATCTGCAATGTTATCTTCGGATGGAACTCTTTCCACTGCTACATCTCCTCGCGTTACGATCTCTCTGATAAGCTGGAACCTCCTCAGAACACTTCTGATGAGACCCGGGTTCCCTTATTTGAGTAATCGTCCCATAGTTGTCGCAATATAAGGAAATCGGCTCCTCGCTACCCGGCATGACTCCCAAATTTGTAATGAACTTCTTCAACCAGACTCCCTCCTTTGCTACATCTAATACAACAATGTACTCCGCCTCTGTGGTCGAGTCAGCAGTGGTATCTTGCTTGGAACTCTTCCAGCACACTGCTCCTCCATTCAAGGTGTACACATACCCTGAATTCGACTTGCTATCATCGACATTAGATTGAAAACTTGAGTCAGTGTAGCCTTCAACCTTAAGGCTATTACCTCCATAGTAAAAGATCATTAGTCCTTCTTAAGTACTTAAGGATACACTTTACTGCTTTCCAGTGCTCCAAGCATGGATCCGCCTGATACCTGCTCGTGACACTCAGAGCATGCGCTATATCAGGCCTAGTACATAGCATGGCATCCATGTTAGACCCTATTGCTGAGGCATAAGGTATCATATTTATGTTCGCCCTTTCTTCTGGAGTCTTTGGGGACATACTCGTAGAAAGCGATATCTCATGTCTCATCGGTATGAGACCTCTCTTGGAATTTTCTATGCCAAACTTTTTGACAATGGTTTCTATGTACCTGGACTGGGACAAGCCAAGCATCCTCTTGGATCTATCTCTATAGATTCTAATCCCCAAGATATAGGATGCTTCCCCTAAGTCTTTCATGGAGAAATGTCTAGATAACCAAGCCTTTATTATGGATAGCATTCCTACGTCATTCCCAATGATCAGGATGTCATCCACATATAACACCAAAAGGTGATAATGCTCCCACTTACCTTCCTGTACACACAAGGCTCATCTTCATTCTTAACGAAGTCATAAGATCTGATTACCTCATCAAATCTTATGTTCCAACTTCGGGAAGCTTGCTTTAGTCCATAAATGGATCTAAGCAACCTACACACCTTATCTGGGCAGTTCTTGGACATGAATCCCTTAGGTTGCATCATATACATCTCCTCCTCAAGGTTCCCATTGAGGAATGCGGTTTTCACATCCATCTGCCAGATCTCATAATCATGATGTGCTATAATAACCAATAGAATTCTGATGGATTTTAGCATTGCTACGGGTGAGAAGGTTTCGTCGTAGTCAACACCTTGCCTTTGACGATACCCCTTAGCCACTAGCCTTGCTTTATAGGTCTCTACCTTTCATCGACTCCGATCTTTTTCTTAAAGATCCACTTGCAACCGATGGGTACAATACCTTCGGGCGCATCAACTAGGTTCCAAACCTTATTGGAGTACATAGAATCCATCTCAGAATTCATGGCTTCTTGCCACTTCCCGGAGTCTATACTCATAATAGCCTCCTCGTGGGTCTGAGGATCAATATCCTCAACATCCTCTCCTCTAATATGTCTCACATATCCTTCAGGAGGATGTGATATCAGACCTGCGTAAAGTTGAAACTTGTGTATTAGGTACCTGAACAGACTTGGGCTGTAGAGTGGTGCTTGAGCTTGGTTCTCCAACCTCGCTCAACTCTATCATTCTCCCACTATCTCCACCAAGAATGTGTTCCTTCTCAAGGAACACTGCTCTCTTAGCTACAAAGACCTTTTGATCCTCGAGATGATAGAAATAATACCCACAAGTTTCCTTGGGGTATCCCACAAATTTGCATCGCTCTGTCCTTGATTCTAACTTATCGGGGTTATGCCTTTTAACGTGGGTAGGGCAGCCCCAAATCTTAACAACCTTAAGATCAGGCTTCTTCCCTTTCCATATCTCATATGGTGTAGACACTACCGACTTAGTTGGAACTCTGTTCAGAAGGTAAGCTGCGGTCTCTAGGCCATATCCCTAGAATAAGATGGGTAGGTCAGCGAAACTCATCATGGACCGTACCATATCTAATAACGTACGATTTCTCCTTTCAGAGACACCATTGAGCTGAGGTGTGTAAGGAGGTGTCCATTGGGATAATATCCCATGGTCCTTGAGGAACTGAGTAAACTTTGTACTTAAGTACTCACCTCCTCGATCTGATCGAAGAGTTTTGATACTCTTTCCAATCTGGTTCTCTACCTCATTCTTATACTCTTTGAATTTCTCAAAAGCCTCGGACTTGTACTTCATTAAGTACACATATCCATACCTTGAGAAAACATCAATAAATGTAATGAAGTAGGAGTAACCTCCAATGGCATGAGTTGACATGGGTCCACATACATCACTATGCATGAGTTCCAACAGCTGAGTGGCTCTCTCTCCAGTTCCACTAAATGGAGAGTTGGTCCATTTTCCACGAAGGCAAGGCTCGCAAGTTGCATATGACACATAGTCAAATGGATCTAGATATCCATCATTTAGCAACTTTTGAATCATTCCCTCATGGATATGACCTAGCCTACAATGCCATAGGTATACACTGTTCACTTCATCTCGTTTCCTCTTAGACACATTTACATTCATGATATGTGGAGTAGTGTCTAACATAAATAAACCATTATGCAATGTTCCTTTCGTGATGATCTTATCATCTAATAATATCGAACAACCATTGTTCTCAAAAACAAATTTATATCCACTAACTGTTAAACATGAAATGGAGATAATGTTTTTGATAATGTTTTTGATAATAGAAGGAACAAAATAGCTCCACTAGGCAGATGTAGGGAGACCTCGCCAATAGCTAATACAGCAACTTTTGCTCCATTACCCATCTTGAGGTCCATCTCGCCTCTCTCTAGTCTCCTAGGCCTTGCCAGAACCTACAACGAATTGCATATATGATAAGCACTACCGGTATCCAATACCCATGTGTTATCATAAGAGTCTGACAAATGGAGACTAATCATGAATGTACCTGAAGCTTCATCAAGCTTTTGTTTCGCCCTTTCTGCAAGGTACTCTTTGCAGTTCCTCTTCCAGTGCCCATCTTTACCACAGAGGAAGCATTAGCCTTTGTCCTTTACTGGGTCTTTCTTAGCAACTTTTGCTTTACCTGGTCTGCCCTTGCCCTTTCCCTTCTTAAGGGACCTTTCTGCTTTCCTTTTCTTTCTGGTCTCACTAGTGTAGAGAATTGGCTTCTCTTTCTTAATAGTACTCTCTGCCTCCCTCAACATATTGAGGAGCTCTGGGAGAGTCACCTCAAGCTTGTTCATATTAAAATGAACTGTGAAAAGGAATCTGGTAGGGACTGAAGCACAATGTCCACACACAAGTTATCCTCTAGGACCATTTCTAGACCTGTGAGTTTCTCTATCCACTCAATCATCTTTAGGACATGGTTCTGAACCGGTGTCCCCTCAGTCATCCTAGCGCGGAAAAGGCTCTTGGATATCTCATATCGTTGAGTCCTTCCTTGTTCCTCAAACAATTTGCGAACATGTAGGAGAATGGATCTGGCATCCATCTTTTCATGTTGTCTCTGTAACTCAGGAGTCATAGAGCCCAACATATAACACTAAGCAAGAGTGGAGTCATCAATGTACTTCACGTAGCGAGCGATCTCATCCTCGTTTGCCCCTTCTTCGGGCGTAGGTATCACTGTATCAAGGACGTACACGATTTTCTCCGCTGTGAGAACAATTCTCAAGTTACGGAGCCAATCCGTATAATTTGGACCAGTGAGGCGGTTGACATCAAGTATGCCACGTAAGGGATTTGAAAGCGACATTTTCTGAAAATAAAGATGCAGTAGAAATGAATAACATGCAGATTTTGCAAGAAATAAACTATCAAGATATGGACTTCTATCTTAATATGCTCCCACTATTTTACTGACGAGTCACGCGACACCCTCAGCACGTGAAACGAAAGTCTCCGGCAGACTTCTAGTGGGGATCAGGATCCAATCAACGTCTTAGTGTAACCTCGAGGGACTCGACCAATCACACTAAGCCTAAAAGGTAGGCAACTCTTGCCGATCACAACTCCTTGTGATTCCCATCCTATTCGGCCTCCGAATCACCATGGCCTCGAGGGACTCGACCAACCATGATGCTCGGTTAAGTCAACACCTTCGTTACAAGATGAGTCTGATTTGATGATATACCCTCGAGGGACTCGACCAAGCATACCATGCCCTCAGGTCACCGGTGACATCTCTATGTTGTAAGCAAGATAGCGAATCGCGATATAGGTGAGTCTCGAGGGACTCGACCAACTCAACCTACACCGGGAATCGGTTCCTACTCATAACGATGGAAGGCCACGTGGGTCAATCTAATTGCCTCACGTTTACCGACTTAATATTATCGAGAGATATTTCTATGATTTGGTCTCCTAATATGACATGTCACACATATACATATTTAATATATATCTACATCACATGCAAATATATATACATATCTAGTATGTGTATAAGCAATCACACCAGATGATCATGGACCACAACTTAATATGATTAGGCCCGAGCCAGTAGGCCTAATCACTCACATCAAGATCTATGTGTGCAACGGTGCATCTCCATGCCCTATGATCGCCCATCTCGTCCTCGTCGGTTCCGTCGACATCTTGATGCATCTCCATGCATCACGATCGTCCGTCTCGTGGGTCCCGCTATCGCATCCACGCTCCCGCTGCGCCTCCTCATGTGATTACAACTTAATCTTAGGCATGCAGGCCCGATAATAAACGAGAAATATAATGGAGGCTCGCAGACCTCAATAATAATAATCACAAGTACACACATCACACGGTCCATGATCATCCATCCACACATCATACATCACATGTATAAATAATCATCATCATGTAGGACTACTAGATAATAATAAAAATAATAATCAACTAAACCTTTTAATTAATTAATATTTTCTGAAATCAGGGACATGTAGGGAATTTCTGAATTTATAGGGGTATTTTCGTAATTTAGACAAAAGATAGAAACTGAAATTTCTCAAATTCCGAGGGGCAAAACTGTCTTTTGCCCGAAAACCCTAATGCCCTTTCCCCCTTACGCTGCTGCCGCCGTCGCCATCCTGCCGGCGGCGGCATGCAGGCGGCGGCGATGCCGCTGCGTGTGGGCGCCCCCTTCGGGCGCCGCTGCCTCCGTAGGCGGTGCTGTCCCTCCGGGCGGCCGCCCCTGTGGGGGGGGGGTTTCGCCCGCGGGAGCAGCGGCGGCAGGCGCCGCTGCCCTGCGGCATCTCACCCCGCGGGAGAAGCGGCCGCAGGCGCCTCTGCCCGCGGGCTGCCAGCCCCGCCGGATGCAAGCCTGCTGCAAGCAGGCCGCCGACCGGCTGCTGCAGACGCAGCCCTTGTGCTGCCCGCCTTCGGCTGTGCTGCACGCACGCAGATCGAGGGCAGCAACTGTTGCTGCCCTTGTTTTTGCGTCAACGATTTTGACGTCAAAATTCTTCCTAAACACAACACACGTAGTTCAAAACCAATCATTCGCACGAACAACCTGGCTCTAATACCACTGTTGGGAAATCATGGGGGCGACATCACATGCGCAGCGGAAGAACAAGAAAACAAAATCCTCGATTCCCAAAAAGATGTTCGTCGTCGTGCGAAGATTGGTACGCAAAAATCCGAGAAACATGAAACTGCGTATAAAGTAGATTGTGTTACCTAGGGAGATCGTATATCCCTATTTCCTTGCAGATCCTTAGGAGAGGGTGAAGGAGGTCAAGCGTCCTCCTCTCTAGCGGTGATCCACACAGCAGGGTTGCGACGACGCTCCTCAAAACTCCAGGCTTACTCTGAGGTGGAGAGGGAGAGGAGAATAGGAAAGGCAAGTAAAGGCTCTAGTCTATGAGGCTCTGAATCCCTCCTATTTATAGAGGTCCCCTGTCAAACCCTAATGGGTCCTCCCCTAGTGGGTATTGGATCTGCATCCAATAAGACAAGGGCTCCGTCGGATATCTCATATCCGAACCTCTACTCATCGCAATCCCTACCATATGTGTGTGACCCTCTAGGCCCAATATCGAGCTGGCCGTGAGTCATACCTGTCAGAACTCCTTCTAACTCAGTGAATTATTATCTCTGTAATAATTCACTCGACTCATCGACTACGGACGTACTAGGCCACTACGCCGTAGTCCCCAGACGATACAGGGGAATCCAATCCATTGGACCTGTCTGTCCTCAGTTACCGTGTACCTGTAATCCCTCATCCATCTAATATCCCAGAGATCGTATATCGAGCATGGTGTTGTCAGACCCATACGGTTTCTACTCGAGTCTCGCTCTAATCGGATTCTCCCGGAGAACTCTTTCTCTCTCAACCCGAATGACCCTGGCCAGGGATTTGTCTGAACAAGAACACATGGGATATTCCTCTCATGACGCCGAGAGTGGACGATCCTCTATCGACACTCAATAGCCCTCGTAAGGTCGACTACCACTCCCAATGACCAACTGTACTAGATCTGGGACAGCCAAACCTATAAGTCTGGTATCAAAGAGTGGAGCACTCATACAGGACATCCTTGGTGTCTCAAGTCTAAGGACCAGATACACCACTAGGACTACGGAATCGCTGTCTGACAATAAGGCATCATCAACCATCCAGCATTCCGTAAGCAGATCAATCAGTGAACTCATTCTCCAATGAGCACCTGTACTGTATTCCTAGTGTCCCTACACGAGCAGCTATGAGACCAGCTGCATCCATCATATGGACGAGTATACAGCACACCAGTCTATCCGGTTATCACGATGTCCCTCTCGAGTAACCTATGACCGGGATCATTTAGGATATGTGTTTAAAGGTGAATCGATCTCATTATCGTGATCTCATCACAATCCGATTCCCATTGCACAAATCCAAGGACATCACAATATATATATGCACATATGCAATAGTTATAAAGTGATATACGCCAAAATATAATAAGCAAAAAGATTCTGTATCAAGTCACATGTGCCATCACTCACGTGATTGGCTTGCTGGGCACTTATGACTAGCAGGTACCATCGCCTGCGCTGGGCAGTTCCACCGCCCAGTGTCAGTCTGATGCTAACACTGCCCTAGGCGGTACCATCGCCCAGGTTTGATGGCACCACCACCTGGGGCACAGTGTTGGGTGGTACCACCATCCAGACTAGCGGTACCACCGCTTGGCACCTTGCCAGCGGTGGTACAACTGCCCAGACTAACGGTACCACTGCTTGACATAGTCTCGATGACTGTGCCATGCTTGTGATATTTCTTAGGACACTATTTGGGCTTCTTATTGGGCCCAACACAGTTCTTACATGGGCCTAGCTGGCCCCTAATTGGATTGGCTCAATCCAAGCCTAATTACTTGCTAACTATGAAATCCTAAGACATTTGCTAAGCTAAACAAGTCCCTATGTCTATTCTTCCGGTGAGCTTCCGGCGATCTTCCGGCGAACTTCCGACGATCTTTCGGCAATGTTCCGGTGGACTCCTAACAAGCTCCTAGACTTCACGACGATCTTCTTGGCGAGTTCCAACGAGCTTCTTTGGCAAGCTCCGAGACTTCTCGGTTGGTTCCTCCAGAACTTCCGACGAACGTTTGGACTTCTGATGAACTTTGGAACTCCCAACGAAGTCGCATCATTGACTCCGGGACTTCATTTTGCTTCATGTCTTGCTATCATAGTTAATTCTACACATATAAAACATACTTCGATCTAGACAATTAATATTAAGCATTAATCAAGTTATCCGGCTTGTCATTGGTCCCTCGACGCTTCGTCCGATTCTTCGACGCATCGTCCTCTCTTACGGCCTATTGCCCAAAATGACTCCGCAACTCCGATATCCTTGGCACAATATCCGCTCTTCTTAGCTTGATGCTCGAATCCATGGCCTAAAGCCTTCTGTCGATACGTCGATTGATCCACCTATCCGATATCCAATCTTTTGACGTGTTCCACCAGCCCAATATGATTTTTCCTGCTTTAACTGTCTCATCCTGATCGAAGCATCCTGCGTCACTTAAAATGCAGATTAAAACATAAACACTTATCGATTGGTTTCATCATCAAAATCTAAGATTCAACACACTCTTCTTGGCTCGATGCCTAAATCCACGGCCCGAAGCCTTCTATCGATACATCGACCGATCCACCGCTTCGACATCCAATCTTCTGACATGTTTTCCGCTGGCACAACATGATTCTTTCTACTTTAATTGTCTCATCTTGATCGAAGCATCCAGCGTCACTTAGAATGCAGATTAAAATATAAACACTTATCGATTGGTTTCATCATCAAAATCTGAGATTCAATAATCTCCCTCTTTTTGATGATGACAACCAATCGACGACGTAGTTAACCTTAACTCTCGGAGTTTAAACAAACTCCCCCTATCAATATGCCATATTGATAGGAACTCTTAGATTCAAAAATTCAAGCAACATGTCATGATCAAATCATGCATGACATCAACATACTTCTCCCACTTTGTTATCAATAAAAAAGAGAAGTTTCACTTTCTAAGTGTTTGAGATATCAAAGTTCAAATCGTTGCATGAAAAACATAATATCAAGTTTTATCATCATGCAATTTGTAAGCTTAGAACATTTGGCAAGTGTTACATCATGCAAGCTATCAATAATTTTACAACATTTTAAAACATGCAAGCTAGCAATTTTTAGATGTTCAAGAAAGCAACTCTTGCTTCTTAAAATATGCAAGTTTTACAACATACAAGCTAGCAAATATAAAGATATGCAAGTTGGCATATTTGCTTTTTTTTGCGATGTGCAATATAGTATATTTTTGCATCTTCTTGAGATTTCAAGCTAGCAATTCTTGGTGATGTTCAAGATAGCAATTTCTTCTCTTTTGAGAAGTGTAATTTTTGCTTTCTTCTTGAATTGTGCGGGCTAGCAAATTTGCTTTCTAGTACATTTTGCTCCCCTTTTGTTATTGTCAAAAAGAAGGGAAGACCCTTTATATCAAATTTTAAATTATGATAAAGGTAAATAGCATAGATGAAAATTCAAGTCATGAATTTTAAAATAATTATTTTATCATGAATATTTCATCATTGCATGCATCATTATTATAAGTTAAAGTATTGCATATATAATACCAAATCATCATTTATAATTACATCAATATTCCAATCATTATTTCAATCTACACATCATAAGAACAATAAATTTGCACTATAGACAATCTCATGTTTTATCATTCAAGCTAGCATATATTTTTGTTCTCTTTTGCAATGTATGAGCTAACAATTTTCTTTTTCTTTTATAACAGTGATTCAATCATATCATGATAAATAAATCATAATTACAAAGGAGTATTGAATCATAAAAAAAATCAATTTATGCATAAAATGTTCCAAGCATCAAGGTACATTTTCTCAAATTATGGATATCGAAGAATCAAGAGAAAACAACTTACGATTCATTTTGAAAAATATTCTCTTTGATAAAACGAGAGAATCATGATTAACAATCTTGGTTTACATAAAGTTTCAAAAACATAATTATCAAGATCATGAATACTAAAAGACCATGAACCATTCCGACAAATCTCTTTTTAAATAGAAAACAATCTTGATTCATTCAATAGAAAATTTAAATTATAATTACAAGAAATCAAGATAAAACTCATTCAAATTCAAATCAACAAAATCATCAAAATCTCAATATTACTTTCTAGAGATTCATAAAAAGATGATCAAATAGATTCATCAAAGTCAATAAGATAGAGAAAAGATTTTTCAAGAAAAATGCTTTTCTCTTTTTAATTATTTCAATTCATGTGATTTACTTCATTTAAGCATGTCTTTTTTTTAATGCCAAATAAAAATATGCATCAACATTTAGAATTGAAAAATAAATTTCATTATAAAAGCCATTCATCTTGCTTATAACCAAAAAAGCCACTTTTATTATCGTAAAAATCAATAATCTATAAATCTCAAGAATCATCATGCATAATTTTGAAATTTATTAGGCATGATCATTATGTATCATTACATTATTTCATCAAACTTAAAGCATTTTCAATCAAGTTCATTGTAGTCATCCATTTTTCTTTTTAGGTGAATCTAACTTTTAATGCTTAGTTTCCATACAAAAGCCATGCATCATTTTTAAAATCGAAAGGCAATATGAAAATCATTAAGATATATATTATTACTTCTCAAGCACATACATAAAATTAATTATATTTAGTGTGCAAGGATTAAATTAACATTTTATTGTATTTTCATACAATTTTTATGATCATGTTTAAAAATTACTTAAAAAGGTAAGCATGATTCTAATTTTTTGCATTTTCATTATACTTTGCAATTTTCAAAAAATAATTTTTCTAAGCTAAATAAAAAAGAAAATGCATCATGGAAAGTATCATGTAATTTCGAAATAAATTAAGGGGGTTTCGATTACCTCATCATTGAAAGCGGTTAAGGCGTAGTTTGCCACCTCGCCTTTGTTGATTTTCTCCTCGTCTTCGGAGGAGCTCGATTCATCCCAATTTATGTTCTTCTTCTTGTGTTCAAAGTAAGTAGTTTCATTCTTTTTGTTCTTTAATTTTTATCTCATGAACTTTTTAAATTTCTTAGTGAGGAGTTCATGTTCACCATCACTTGAGCTTATGCTCGAGTGGTCTTCAAATGTTCTAAGTTCGAAATCCTTTCTATTCTTTGGAAGGTGGTTCTCAAGTTCTTCACGTGCATTGCACATTATTTCATAGGTCATCAATGACCCGATAAGTTCTTCGAGATGGAAATGGTTCAAATCTTTTGATTCTTGTAAAGTCGTTACTTTTGAATCCCAAGTTTTAGAAAGTGAGCGTAAAACTTTACTAACAAGTTCAAAATTTGAAAAAGTTTTACCAAGAGCTTTTAAACCATTGACGATATTCGTAAAACGGGTGTACATGTCAACAATGGTTTCGCTTGGTTTCATATGAAAAAGTTTAAAATCATGCATTAAGAGGTTAATCTTAGAATCTTTAACTCTATTCGTACTTTCGTATGTGATTTTGAGAATATGCCAAATATCGAAGGCCGTTTTGCACAAAGAAATCCAATTAAACTCCATTTTATCTAAAGCGCAAAATAGAGCATTCATAGCTCTAGTATTTAAAGAAAATGTATTCTTCTCCAAATCATTCTAATGGTTCATTGGAAGAGAAGACATTCAAAAACTATTTTCAACAATGTTCCATTAATTTAAATCAAACGAAAGTAAGAAAACTCTCATTCGAGTTTTCCAGTAGGTATACGTCCCATTAAAAAAGGGAGGACGAATGAGAGAGTGACCCTCTTAAAAGCCGAAATGAGCCATTTCTCTTGGGTGTTAAACCAAATGAGAAATCATGAGGCTCTGATACCAATTGTTAGGATCAAGAGTCGGCACTAAGAGGGGGGGTGAATTAGTGCAGCGAATAAAAATGTTGGTTTCGAAAAATCTTTTCGTATGTTGAAAACCAAACTCGGAAATGCTTAACTTTGAAGGCGAAGTAAGAGCGTAAAGATAGCTTGAAGGCAGTAAACAATTAAAGAGGTTTGCAATAAAGATAAATTGCTCAAAGAAATGCAACCATATTTTTAGAGTGGTTCGGTCAACATGACCTACATATACTTTCAGCTTCCTCCTTTGATGAGGTCACTGGCCTCCACTAGAGGCCTTCCTTTAATAGGCGAAGGCCGATCACCTTTTACACCCCTCTTCTCCTTTTACCGGGTTTAGGAGATAACCCTTACAAGCACTCACTCTCCTCTCTAAACAGAATTCTAACACTTTGACTAGAGGAGGATTCTCACAAGAGATTTCTACAGTGATTCTTTACTTTTAAACTCTCTATGCTTGTATGTTTTAACCAGGGATGAGAGGGGTATTTATAGGCTTCAAGTTGATTCAAACTTGGAGCCTAAAACTTTCCTATCTTGGGTTCCCCGAGCACGGGCGGTACCACCGCCTAATGTCAGTCTGACACTAACACTGCCCTAGGCGGTACCACCACCCAGGTCTGGCGGTACCACCACCCAGGTCTGGCGGTATCACCACCTAGGGGGTAGTGCTAGGTGGTACCACCGCCCAGACTGACGGTACCACCGCCTGGCACCCTGCTAAGGGCGGTACAACCGCTTAGACTGGCGGTACCACTACTTGACATAGTCTCGAAGACCATGAGGGTGAGACTTCTTAGGGCAAAGTTTGGGCCTCTTATTGGGCCCAACATAGTTCTTACATGGGCCTAGCTGGCACCTAATTAGGTTGGCCCAAATCCAAGCCTAATTACTTGCTAATTATGAAATCCTAAGACATTTGCTAAGCTAAACAAGTCTCTATGTCTATTCTTCCGGCGAGCTTCCGGCGATCTTTCGTCAAACTTCCGACGATCTCTCTGTTGAATCTCGTATTTTGATAATGAAATTACTTGATATATGTTTATGATTTAATTTGAGTTTTAAGTGACGCAGGATGCTTCGATCAGGATGAGACAATTAAAGTAGGAAAATCATGTTGTGCCGGAGGAACATGTCAGAAGATTGGACGTCGGGCCGGTGGATCGGTCGACGTATCGACAGAAGGCTTCGGGCCGTGGACTCGGGCATCGGGCCAAGAAGAGTAGGTATTGTGCCAAGGATATCGGAGTTGCGGAGTCAACAGGCCGATTGGGCAATAGGCTGCAGGAGAGGACGATGCGCCGAAGAATCGGATGAAGCGTCGAGGGACCAATGACATGCCGGACAACTGGGTTAATTGCTTAGGATTCATTGTCTCGATCGAAGTTTTGTTTTAAGTGTGCAGGATTAAGTATGATGGAAGAAAGACATGCAGTAGGAGTTGCGCCGGAGTCAAAACAATGATCACGTTGGGAGTTCGAGAGTTCGACGGAAGTTCGGACAATCGTCGGAGGTTCTGCGGGAACAAATCCGAGAAGTCCATAAGCTTGCCAAAGAAGCTCATCGGAACTCGCCAAGTGAATCATCGCAAGTCCAGGAGTTTGCCGGAAGTCCGCAGGAGCATCACCGAGGGTTCATCGGATGATCGACGGAAGTTCGCCGGAAGCTCGCTGGAAGAAGCGATTGACGCACCGGAGCAAGTTGCAATAAATGTCTTAGGAAAAATCATAGTTAGCACATTGATTAAGTTGGAAATGGGAGGTGATCCCATTAACTTAATCTTAGGGCAATTGGGCCCCTGAAAAACCCAAATTGGGCCGAATGGATCAACCCATTCGGACCCTGATTTCTGCCAGGCGGTTGAACCGCCCAAGGCAGGAGGTTGCACCGCCTGGGCTCAGTCTCCGAGTGAGACTGGGAGGTGCAACCGCCCCAGCCAGGTGGTGGCACCACCTGGGGCTTAGTCTTCGAGCGAGACTGGGCGGTGCAACCTCCCCTGACAAGAGGTAGCAACGCTTGAGCTCAATCTTCGAGCTCTGCCAGGCGGTGCAACCGCCTCAGTCAGGAGGTTGCACCGCCTGAGCTCAGTCTTCGAGCTCTGGCAGGAGGTGCAACCGCCCCTGACAGGAGGTAGCACTGCCCAGAGGCTCAGTCTTCGAGCTCTGCCAAGCGATGCAACCGCTCTAGTCAGGAGGTGCAACCGCCTGATCCCAAAATTCCGGGAATTGATAGTTTTGAGCTCCAAATTTGAACTGGGTTGGGGCCTATAAATACCCCACCCATTCAGCACTGAAAGGGTATGAACTTACATCGAAATCATGATCTCTTTCTGTGATTCTTAGAGCTCAAAATTGTTGTAAAGGCCAAAAGTTCTTCTCCCTCTGTTCTTCCAAGTTCTGAGTTGTAAAAAGAGGAGAGAAAATTTCTGTAAGGGTTGTCTCCTAAGCCCGTCAAAAGGAGTGAAACTGTAAAAGGGTGGTTGGCCTTCGCTTATTGAAGGAAGGCCTCTAGTTAACGTCGGTGACCTCGTCGGTGGAGGAAGCCAAAAGTGGAGTAGGTTAAGATTGACCGAACCACTCTAAATCTCGGTTTGCATTTAATTTGAGCATATTATCTTTACTGCAAACCTCCTCTGAAGCTTACTGCTTTCTGCGCATAAACGATCGGGTTTCAAGCCTTTCACTTTTCGAATCAATGTTTAGACGTAAATCTGTTTTTTCGTACGATCATCATATTTCAGATTGCGTTTACGTTTTGAGCTCTACCATAACTGCAAACTGTCGTTATACTCTTGCTTAAACTGCATCTTGCCTAATCAAGTGATTTACGAATCAGCATTTAGATGTAAATCAGTTTCTTCGTACGAACGTCATATTTCAGTTTGCGCCTATATTCTGGTTTTCATCATAGCTGCAAACTGCCTTCATAGATTGACTTTAACATTATCTTGCTTAGAATCAGCTTTCACACATAAATCGTTTTTATCATTCGAACGTAGTTTCGTTTTAATCGTAGAAAGTTTTCCACTGCACTAATTCACCCCCCCCTCTTAGTGCTCTTGATCCTAACAATTGGTATCAGAGCCCGGTATTTCTCATTTCAGATTTACACTCGAGAGAAATGGCTCTTCATGGCTTTCAAGAGGGCTTATCGGTCTTTCGTCCGCCGTTGTTTAACGGATTGGACTACACTTATTGGAAAACTCGAATGAGAGTTTTCTTGATTTCTATGAATTTGGATTTATGGAATATCATTGAAAATGGTTTTCAACTTCCCTCTAAACCGATGAACGAATGGTCGGATTTGGAGAAGAAGTATTTTTCTTTAAAAGCAAAGGCTATGAATGCCTTATGTTGCGCTTTGGACAAAAATGAGTTCAATCGGATTTCTACGTGCGAAACGGCTTTTGACATTTGGCGAACACTTGAAATCACACACGAGGGAACTAGTAGAGTCAAAGACTCGAAAGTTAACATTTTATTGCATGATTTTGAGCTTTTTCGAATGCAACCAAGCGAGACTATAGGCGACATGTACACCTATTTCACGGATGTCGTCAATAGTTTAAGAGCTCTTGGAAAATATTTTTCGGATTTGGAACTCGTAAACAAGATTTTGCGTTCTCTTCCTAAGAAGTGGGATTCAAAAGTTACTGCAATGCAAGAAGCTAAAAACCTAAACAACTTACATCTTGAAGAACTAATTGGTTCATTGATAACATATGAAATGGTGCACAATGCACATGATGAACAAAATCACCTTCCAAAGAACAGGAAGGATTTGGAACTCAGGACAAATGAATACCACTTGAGCGATGACTCAAGTGATGAGGACAATGATGAACTTGAACTTCGAACACTAAATCTTAATAAGTTTATTAAAAAAAAATCTAAAATAAACAATAAACTTGAACGAAGGAAGAGGCCAAAGAAGAAGAACACAAAGTGGGATGAATCGAGCTCCTTTGAAGACGAGGAGAAAATCAAGAAAGGCGTGGTGGCAAACTACGCCTTAACCACTTTCAATGATGAGGTAATCGAAATCCCCCTAATTTATTTTGAAATTACTTGATGCTTTCATGATGTATTTTTTTTTTTAGTTTAGAATTAATGTAAAAAAAAAAAATATTATGATCATGCTAGTAATTTCGAAAATGATAATATTGCATATTTTATGATAAACAAACAAAATGATTTTGATTGAAAATATGAAATCATGGTTAAGAAGTAATAATGTGTATCATGTTGATGTCCATTGTTATTTCTCGATTTTGAGTATATTAAATCATGTTTAATTTGAAGTTATGATTAATGAGTATATATTTTTGAAATTATGTGTGATGATATGAATACATGAAATATTCATTAATTTATTTTGATGTATACAAATGAAAGGTTATGATCATGCATGGTAGGATATAATTTAACAAAATTGATACTATCATGATATGAAACATTTATGATTTACAATTATGCACGCAATACTTGAACCTTTTAATTATGATGTGATGTATTGCATATGATGTGAATCATGATTTAAAATGCTATGAGTTGTTGCTAAAATGAAATATTCATGATAAATGATGATAATGTCATGAATGCTCTAAATGATGAATGTTTGGTATCATGATCAAAATGAAGTGATAAATACTTTAAAAATAAATGTTTGTATCATGTTAGATGGTTTGACATATTGTGCATGATAAGCAATAAAGATGATTGAAATAATAGGAATGATGATTTGGAATCATATAATAATGAGTTTATATGTTTTAAGAATATATATGATGATAATGATGCATGCAAAGATGAAATATTCATGCTAAAATAATTGTTTTGACATTCAAGACTTGAATTGTCATCAATGCTATTTACCTTTGTCATAATTTAGAAATTAACGTAAAAGGTCTTCCCTTCTTTTTGACAATGACAAAGGGGGAGCAAAACATGCTTGAAAGCTAATTTGCTAGCTCATATAATTCAAAAAAAAAGGAAGAAAGAAAATAATTACACTTCTCAAAAGAAAAGGAATTGCTATCTTGAACATCACCAAGAAGTGCTATCTTACAAATCTCAAGATGCACAAATGCAAACATGCAAAATTTGTAATTTTGCACATCATTAAAATTTATGATGCTTTGGTGATTATGCATGTTCTAAAATGTTATAAGATTCACTAGCTTGCATGATGTAGAACCTGCTATATTGAACATCACCAAGGAATGATATCTTGCAGAAGCAAAAAGTTAACTTGCACATGTAGCAAAACTTATATTTCAAGAAGCAAGAGTTGCTTTCTTGAACATCTCAAAATTACTAGCTTGCGTGTCTTAAAATTGTAAACTTGCCATCGTACTACCATGTTGATGAGCATGCCTTATCTTCATGATTGTATTTGAAAAACTATGGCAAAAATACGTCCTAATGATTGAACGTGTTAAAATTATTTTTTGATTGAATGATCAAAACACTTGATTGGCATAATGATTTTACACAATTACATGTTGGAAATTATGTGCTTGAATACAAAACTTCCATGATAACAAGCATGCTTTACCTTCATGATTGTAATTGAATATCTATAGCAAAACCTTGTCCGAATGTAAGAAAGAGTCAAATTTCATTTTCGGATTCTCGTGATCCTAACATATCAAGTTTACTCTCTTATGAACTTAACAAGCATATGTCATATCAAGTTTAATTCATATCATTGATTTTTGACATATGTAATCAACTAGCAAATACATCTCTCATACACATATCATGTGAAAAATATTTTTTTTTGAGAAATGGATTTGATGAATATGGATGAAAGTGTTTTTACTTGCAAGGATTTGTTTCACATACATATCTTGATCATTGTAAAAATGAAGCATGATTTAATCTCTCATCGATTCTAACTTCACTCGAAGTAAACTCACAAATAGCATGTATCACAAATAGTCTTCCTCCTTCATGCAAAAAGATAATAACAGATAAAAAAAGGAAGAAGTTTTTCAAAGCTATCTCCATGTCATGTTTTCCTTGAGATATTTGTATAATTGATATCCTATCACTCATTGTTGGAAAATGATATGAACCTAGTTATGACATGAATAATTACAAGCACTTATGCTTAAAATTTGCTTATATCGTTCTCCGTTTTGTTGTTAACAAAGGGGGAGAAATATATGAATTGATGCTATGAACACTGATGCTATGCTTGGATCATCAAGAGATATATGAATTGATATGATTGTCATATTTGCAATGCTTGCATCATCAAGAGATATATGAATTGATGCTATGATTGCCAAACTTGCATTATGCCATGTTTGCATCATGCGTTAAGATATCAAGAACTTGTATCGTAATTTTACGCGTTGATATCTTACCATGTGATGAAATGCTACAATTGATAAACACTTGAAATGTTTGCGTTATGATATCAAAAGCTTACATCGCAATTTTACATGTTGATATTTGATAATAGCAAACTTGCATGATGATAAAACTTGATATTATGTTTGCAATGAGTTGAACCAATATCACAAACACTTGATTGTGGTACTTCTCCTTTTTGTTGATGACAAAGGGGGAGAAGTATGTTGATGACATGACATGTTATGCATAAGTTTATGTATAAGTTCATGATTACGTGTTGCAAGTATTCATGATGAATATTGCAAAGACTTGAATTCAGTTTGAATTCAAGATTCTATCAATATGACATATTGATAGGGGGAGTTTGTTTAAACTCCGGGAGTTAAGGTTAACTCCGTCATCAAGTAGTTGTCATCATAAAAAAGGGGGAGATTGTTGAATCTCGTATTTTGATGATGAAACTACTTGATATATGTTTATGATTTAATCTGCGTTTTAAGTGACGCAGGATGCTTCGATCAGAATGAGACAATTAAAGCAGGAAAATCATGTTGTGCCGAAGGAACATGTCAGAAGATTGGACGTCGGGTCGATGGATCGGTCGATGTATCGACAGAAGGCTTCGGGTCGTGGACTCGGGCATCGGGCTAAGAAGAGCAGGTATTGTGCCAAGGATATCGGGGTTGCGGAGTCAACAGGCCGATTGGGCAATAGGCTGCAGGAGAGGACGATGCGCCGAAGAATCGGACGAAGCGTCGAGGGACCAATGACATGCCGGACAACTGGGTTAATTGCTTAGGATTAATTGTCTCGATCGAAGTTTTGTTTTAAGTGTGCAGGATTAACTACGATGGAAGAAAGACATGCAGCAGGAGTTGCGCCGGAGTCAAAGCAATGATCACGTTGGGAGTTCGAGAGTTCGACGGAAGTTCGGACAATCGTCGGAGGTTCTGCGGGAACAAATCCGAGAAGTCCATAAGCTTGCCAAAGAAGCTCGTCAGAACTCGCCAAGTGAATTGTCGCAAGTCCAGGAGTTTGCCGGAAGTCTGCAGGAGCATCACCGAGGGTTCATCAGATGATCGACGGAAGTTCACTGGAAGCTCGCCGGAAGAAGCGATTGACGCACCGGAGCAAGTTGCAGTAAATGTCTTAGGAAAAATCGTAGTTAGCACATTGATTAAATTGGAAATGGGAGGTGATCCCATTAACTTAATCTTGGGGCAATTGGGCCCTTGAAAAACCCAAATTGGGCCGAATGGATCAACCCATTCGGACCCTGATTTTTGCCAGGCGGTTGAACCACCCAAGGCAGGAGGTTGCATCGCCTGGGCTCAGTCTCCGAGCGAGACTGGGAGGTGCAACCACCCCAGCCAGGCGGTGGCACTGCCTGGGGCTCAGTCTTTGAGCGAGACTGGGCGGTGCAACCTCCCCTGACAGGAGGTAGCACCGCTTGAGCTCAGTCTTCGAGCTCTGCCAGGCGGTGCAACCGCCTCAGTCAGGAGGTTGCACCGCTTGAGCTCAGTCTTCGAGCTTTGGCAGGAGGTGCAACCGCCCCTGACAGGAGGTAGCACCGACCAAAGGCTCAGTCTTCGAGCTCTGCCAGGCGGTGCAACCGCTCCAGTCAGGAGGTGCAACCGCCTGATCCCGGAATTCCGGGAATTGATAGTTTTGAGCTCCAAATTTGAACTGGGTTGGGGCCTATAAATACCCCACCCATTCAGCACTGAAAGGGTATAAACTTACATCGAAATCTTGATCTCTTTCTGTGATTCTTAGAGCTCAAAATTGTTGTAAAGGCCAAAAGTTCTTCTCCCTCTGTTCTTCCAAGTTTTGAGTTGTAAAGAGAGGAGAGAAAATTTCTGTAAGGGTTGTCTCCTAAGCCTGTCAAAAGGAGTGAAACTGTAAAAGGGTGGTTGGCCTTCGCCTATTGAAGGAAGGCCTCTAGTTGACGTCGGTGACCTCGTCGGTGGAGGAAGTCAAAAGTGGAGTAGGTCAAGATTGACCGAACCACTCTAAATCTCGGTTTGCATTTACTTTGAGCATATTATCTTTACTGCAAACCTCCTCTGAAGCTTATTGCTTTCTGCGCATAAACGATCGGGTTTCAAGCCTTTCACTTTCCGAATCAGCGTTTAGACGTAAATCTGTTTTTTCGTACGATCATCATATTTCAGATTGCGTTTACATTTTGAGCTCTACCATAACTGTAAACTACCTTTATACTCTTGCTTAAACTGCATCTTGCCTAATCAAGTGATTTACGAATCAACATTTAGACGTAAATCAGTTTCTTCGTACGAACGTCGTATTTCAGTTTGCGCCTATATTCTGGTTTTCATCATAGCTGCAAACTGCCTTCATAGATTGACTTTAACATCATCTTGCTTAGAATCGGCTTTCACACAGAAATCGTTTTTATCGTTCGAACGTAGTTTCGTTTTAATCGCAGAAAGTTTTCTGCAGCACTAATTCACCCCCCCCTCTTAGTGCTCTTGATCCTAACACTCTCGGCAATATTCTGGCAAACTCCCTACAAGCTCCTTGACTTTACGACGATCTTCTTGGTGAGTTTCGATGAGCTTCTCTAGTAAGCTCTGAGACTTCTCGGCTGGTTCCATCAGAACTTTTGACAATTGTCCGGACTTCCGACGAACTCTCGAACTCCCAACGAAGTTGTGTCCTTGACTCCGGGACTTCATTTTGCTTCATGTCTTTCTATCGTAGTTAATCCTGTACATGTAAAACATACTTCGATCTAGACAATTAATACTAAGTATTAATCAAGTTGTCCAACATATCATTGGTCCCTCGACGCTTCGTCCGATTCTTCGGCGTATCGTCCTATCTTATGGCCTATTGCCCAATCGGCCAGTTGCTCTGCAACTCTGATATCCTTGACGCAATATCCACTCTTCTTGGCCCGATGCCTGAATCCACGGCCTAATGCCTGAATCCACGGCCCGAAGCCTTCGGTCGATACGTCGACTGATCCACCGGTCTGACGTCCAATCTTCTGTCATGTTTTCCTCCAGCACAACATGATTCTTCCTGCTTTAGTTGTCTCAAATTGATTGAAGCATCTTGCATCACTCAAAACATAGATTAAAATATAAACACTTATCGATTGGTTTCATCATCAAAATCTAAGATTCAACAGATAAGAGTAATAGGTTTTGGCCTAATAGATCCTCTCTTTTTCTCCCTATTTTACCCAGGAGCCTATTCTCTCTCTAATTTATGACCTCCCCCTTCTGCTTTGAGAGGTTTTCTTCTTTGTTTTTGTCACCCCCTTTCGCACAGGAGGTTGGGTTTTCGTTTAAAGTTACCCCCTTTCTTCCACTTCTAGGGGGATTGGTACTTAACTACTTGGGTAGGAGGATAGATCCGCCATGGTGGCTTCTGTTGAATCTCGTATTTTGATGATGAAATCACTTGATATATGTTTATGATTTAATCTGCATTTTGAGTGACGTAGGATGCTTCGATCAGGATGAGACAATTAAAGCAGGAAAAATCATGTTGTGCCGAAGGAATATGTTAGAAGATTGGATGTCGGGCCGGTGGATCGGTTGACGTATCGACAGAAGGCTTTGGGCTGTGGACTCGAGTATCGGGCCAAGAAGAGCGGGTATTGTGCAAAGGATATCGGAGTTGCGGAGTCAACTGGCCGATTGGGCAATAGGCCGTAGGAGAGTATGATGCATCGAATAATCGGACGAAGCGTCGAGGGTCCAATGACATGCTGGACAACTTGGTTAATTGCTTAGGATTAATTGTCTTGATCGAAGTTTTATTTTACATGTGCAGGATTAACTACGATGGAAGAAAGACATAAAGCAGGAGTTGCGTCGGAGTCAAGACCATGATCACGTTGGGGGTTTGAGAGTTCGACAGAAGTCCGGACGGTCGTCGGAGGTTCTGCGGGAACAAATCCGAGAAGTCCAAGAGCGTGCCAACGAAGCTCGTCAGAACTCGCCAAGTGGATTGTTGCAAGTCCAGGAGTTTGCTAGAAGTTCACTAGAGCATCGCCGAAGGTTCGTCGGATGTTCGTCGGAAGTTCGCCGGAAGCTCGTCGAAAGAAGCGATTGACACACCGGAGCAAGTTGCAGTAAATGTCTTAAGAAATATCATAGTTAGCATGTAGATTAAGTTAGGAATGGGAGGTGATCCCATTAACTTAATCTGGGGGCAATTGGGCCCTTGATAGATCCAAATTGGGCCGAATGGATCAACCCATTCGGACCAGAATTCCTACTAGGCGGTGGCACCACTAGGGTCGGCAGTGGCACCGCCCAGGAGATGGTCTCCCAGGAAAGCTGAGCGGTGCAACCGACCAGGTCAGGCGGTGGCACCGCCTGGGCTCAGTCTCCGAGCGAGACTGGGCGGTGCAACCGCCCTAGGCAGACGGTGGCACCACCTGGGCTCTGTCTCCGAGAGAGACTGAGCGGTGCAACCGCCCCTGTCAGGTGGTGGCACCGCCAGAGCTCGGTCTCCTAGCTCTATCAGGCAGTTGTACCACCTCAGTCAGGAGGTAGTACCGCCAGGACCCCGAAAATCTAGGAAAAGACATTTTTGAGCTCCAAATTCAAACTAGTTTGGGGCCTATATAAACCCCACCCTTTCCTGCATGAAAGGATAACCAAAAGCACCAAAAATCCAATCTTACTCTATGATTTTTAGAGCTCAAAAGTGTTGTAAAGGCTAGAAGTTCTCCTCCTTTTCTTCCATGTTTTGATCTTTCAAAGAGGAGAGAAAAGTTTGTAAGGGTTGTCTCCTAAGCCCGTCAAAAGGAGTGAAACTGTAAAAGGGTGGTTGGCCTTCGCCTATTGAAGGAAGGCCTATAGTGGACATCGGTGACCTTATCGGAGGAGGAAGCCAAAAGTGGATGTAGGTCAAGATTGACCGAACCACTCTAAATCTCAGTTTGCATTTACTTTATGTTCTCTATCTTAATTGCAAACTGCCTCCATAGCTTTACTTTAACTGCACTTTGCCTAATCTAAGTTAAAGTGATTTTTGAATCGGCTTTCTTACCGAAATCATTTTTATCGTACGGACGTCGTTTTAAATCGTCGAAAGTTTTCTGCCTCACTAATTCACCCCCCCCCTCTTAGTGCTCTTGATCCTAATAATTGGTATCAAAGCCCGATATTTCTCATTTCGGATTTACACCCGAGAGAAATAGCTCTTCGTGGCTTTTAAAAGGGCTTATCGGTTGTTCATCCACCGTTGTTTAACAGATTGGACTACATTTATTGGAAAACTCGAATGAGAGTTTTCTTGATTTCTATGAATTTGGATTTATGGAATATTGTTGAAAACGATTTTCAGCTTCCCTCTAAACCGATGAACGAATGGTCGGATTTGGAGAAGTATTTTTCTTTAAACGCAAAGGCTATGAATGTCTTATTTTGTACTTTGGACAAAAATGAGTTCAATCAGATTTCTATGTACGAAACGGCTTTTGATATTTGGCGAACACTTGAAATCACACACGAGGGAACTAGTAGAGTCAAAGACTCGAAAGTTAACATTTTATTGCATGATTTTGAGCTTTTTCGAATGCAACCAAGCGAGACTATAGGTGACATGTACACCCGTTTCACGGATGTCATCAATAATCTAAGAGTTCTTGGTAAATCTTTTTCGAATTTTAATCTCGTAAGCAAGATCTTAAGATCCCTTCTAAAAAGGTGAGATCCTAAAATAACCACAATACAAGAGATAAAAAATTTAAATGATTTTTCATTAGAAGAATTAATCGGGTCATTAATGACCTTTGAAATGACACTTTTGGAACATTTTGAACCCGATGAGCACTCGAACCACCTTCCAAAGAATAGGAAGGATTTGGAACTCCGGACAAATGAATACCACTTGATCGATGACTCAAGTGATGAGGACAATGATTAACTTGAACTTCGAACACTAAATCTTAATAAGTTTATTAAATAAAAATCTAAAATAAATAATAAACTTGAACGGAGGAAGAGGCCAAAGAAGAGGAAGGCAACCAAGGATGAATCAAGAACTTCCAAAGGTGAAACGATGAATTGGACTTTGACGGGCTTCGACTACAAGGTAAGTAACTCAACTCTCTTGAATTATTTTAAAATTACTTGAAGTCTTTTAGGAGTGCTTAATTTAGATAGTAGGAATAGGAAATAAAAAATTGTTTTTCAAAAATTATATCATGTTTTTCTTTTTAGCATCTTTGAAAAATTAAAAATTTGATCATAAAAAGTATATTGCTAAGGTTTCATGCATGTTATGTTTTGAAATATTGAATGATGTATGCAACATTAGGGATGATAATTATATGATATGTGATAATGCTTAGGATTAATTCATGCATGTGTATCTTGATGATTTTATGTCATGCATGAGTTTTTGAAGTAAATGTTGATTTGAAACTCTCATTTTAGATTAACATGTTTTTGGTCTAATCATTTTTATGATGAATTAAGATGACATTCTCATGACATATTAAGATGAGATAGTGCATGTACATCTATGTATGAATTTCTTGATAGTCTTTTGATGATAGATGTTATATCATGATGTGTTTGGTCTTGACGGCTTCATGACGAAACTTATGTTTCGATTTTAAATGATGATACATGTTTTCACAAAAGACTTGAATACCCTCACATGAAATCAATTGTATGAAATGAAAAAAATTTCTATCCTATTGAGATTAATGAATTTATTTTACCAGTCTTGTGAATCTCATGAAAATAAACATGATGAATATTTTGAAAATAAATGAGTGTATCATGCATTTGGTCTTAATGATTTCTCTTTAACATACTTTTTGAAATCATACTTGATGATGAATATCAAGATATTAAAAGGATGTTATCATGGAATCATGCTTGATGATTTGTTTTCTACCTTTTCATCTTAAATGTTGACACTTGTTTTATTAAAGGTAAAGGCATGCTTATAAGAAGCAAATCACATGAATAGAAATTTATAAAAATGAAATGCGATTCTCTATCTTATCGTCTTTTCAATAAATCTATGCTTGTCATGTATGAATTTATTGAATGTGACTTTGAGGATGATTTCGGATTCCACAAATGCTTGATTCGTACTTATGACACGAGACACATTTTAAATATGAATCATGTTCAATGCTTCAATCATGTTACATCTCCTTTAATTCATTTTATTCTCCTAGATTTATTTACTAAAGAGGAGAATCTTCTGAATGAATGAAATGATACAAATGAATCACTTATTGATATATCTTTTTGAAATATCTTTTTGTTGAATCTCATATTTTGATGATGAAACTACTTGATATATGTTTATGATTTAATCTGCGTTTTGAGTGATGCAGGATGCCTCGATCAGGATAAGACAATTAAAGCAGGAAAATCATGTTGTGCCGGAGGAACATGTTAGAAGATTGGACGTCGGGCCGGTGGATCGGTCGACGTATCGATAGAAGGCTTCGGGCTGTGGACTCGGGCATCGGGCCAAGAAGAGCGGGTATTGTGCCAAGGATATCGGAGTTGCAGAGCTAACTGGCCGATTGGGCAATAGGCCGCAGGAAAGGACGATGCGTCGAAGAATCAGACGAAGCGTTGAGGGACCAATGACATGCCGGACAACTTGGTTAATTGCTTAGGATTAATTGTCTCGATCGAAGTTTTTGTTTTGAGTGTGCAGGATTAACTATGATGGAAGAAAGACATGCAGCAGGAGTTGCGCCGGAGTCAAGACAATGATCACGTTGGGAGTTCGAGAGTTCGACGGAAGTTCGGACAGTCATCGGAGGTTCTGCGGGAACAAATCCGAGAAGTCCAGAAGCTTGCCAAAGGAGCTCGTCGGAACTTGCCAAGTGGATCGTCGCAAGTCTAGGAGTTTGTCGGAAGTTCGCAGGAGGATCACCGAGGGTTCGTCGGATGATCGACGGAAGTTCGCCGGAAACTTGCCAGAAGAAGCGATTGACGCACCGGAGCAAGCTGCAGAATATGTCTTAGGAAATAATCGTAGTTAGCACATTGATTAAGTTAGAAATGGGAGGTGATCCCATTAGCTTAATCTTGGGGCAATTGGGCCCCTGAAGAACTCAAATTGGGTCGAATGGTTCAACCCATTCGGACCCAGGTTGTTGTGGGAGGTGCAACCGCCCAGGCAGAGAGGTAGCATCGCCCAGGCTATGTCTCCCAGCGAGACTGGGAGGTGCAACCGCTCCATCCAAGAGGTGGCACCGCCCCGGGCTCAGTCTCCGAGCGAGACTGGGCGGTGCAACCTCTTTTGCCAAGAGGTAGCACCGCTAGAGCTCAAGTTTCGAGCTTTGCCAGGCGGTGCAACCTCTCCAGTCAGGCGGTGCAACCGCCTGAGCTCGGTCTTCGAGCTCTGGCAGAGAGGTGCAACCGCCCCTGACAGAGGTAGCACCGCCCAGAGGCTCAGTCTTCGAGCTCTGCCAGGCGGTGCAACCTCTCCAGTCAGGAGGTGCAACCGCCTGATCCCGGAATTCCGGGATTTGATCGTTTTGAGCTCCAAATTTGAACTGGGTTGGGGCCTATAAATACCCCACCCATTCAGCACTGAAAAGATAGAGACCTACACCGAATTCTTGATCTTTTCTGTGATTCTAAGAGCTCAAATTTGTGTAAAGTCCAAAAGTTCTCCTCTTTCTGTTCTTCAAGTCTTGAGTTGTAAAGAGAGGAGAGAAAGGTTCTGTAAGGGTTGTCTCCTGAGCCTGTCAAAAGGAGTGAAACTGTAAAAGGGCAGTTGGCCTTCGCCTATTGAAGGAAGGCCTCTAGTTGACGTCGGTGACCTCGTCGGTGGAGGAAGCCAAAAGTGGAGTAGGTCAAGACTGACCGAACCACTCTAAATCTCTGGTTTGCTTTTATTTTGAGCACTTTATCATTACTGCAAACCTCCTACATAGCTACTGCTCTCTGCGCTTTTACGAACAAGTTTCTAAGCTCTGATCTTTCTGAATCTGCATTCAGACGTAAATCGGTGTTTTCGTACGATCTTTACATTGCAGTTTACATTTACGTTTTGTTTCTATTTATAACTGCAAACTGTCTTCTGCGCTTTTACGAACGAGTTTCTTTGCAGTTTACGTTTACGTTTTGATTCCATTTATAACTGCAAACTGCGTAAACTACGCTTAGACGCAATCTGCGCTTAGACGCAAACTGCGCTTAGACTTAAACTGCGCTTAGACGTAATCTGAGCTTAGACGCAAACTGTGCTTAGATGCAAACTGCGCTTAGATGCAATATGCATTTAGACGCAAACTGCATTTAGACGCAAACTGTATTTAGACGCAAACTGCGTAAACTGCGCTTAGACGCAAACTGTGTTTAGACGTAAACTGCACTTAATCATAAGTAATCTTAGAATCAGCTTTTGCATCAAAATAGTTTTTATCGAACGAACGCAGCTTTCGTTTTTAATCGCTGAAAGATTTCCGCTGCACTAATTCACCCCCCCCCCCCTCTTAGTGCTCTCGATCCTAACAATTGGTATCAGAGCCCGGTATTTCTCATTTCGGACTTACACCCGAGAGAAATGGCTCTTCGTGGCTTTCAAGAGGGCTTTTCGGTTTTTCGTCCACCGTTGTTTAACGGATTGGACTACACCTATTGGAAGACCCGAATGAGGATCTTTCTTATTTCTATGGATGTTGAACTTTGGAATCTTGTCGAAAACGATTTTTCGAAGTCTTCTCTTCCAATGATCGAATGGTCGGATTTAGAGAAGAAGCATTTTTCTTTAAACGAAAAGGCTATGAATGCCTTATTTTGCGCTTTGGACAAAAATTAGTTCAGTCGGGTTTCTTTGTGCGAAACGGCTTTCGATATTTGGCGCACTCTTGAAATCACGCATGAGGGAACTAGTAGAGTCAAAGACTCGAAAGTTAATATTTTACTGCATGATTTCAAGCTTTTTCAAATGAAGCCAAGCGAAACCATTGGTGACATGTACACCCGTTTTACGGATGTCGTCAATGGTTTAAGAGCTCTTGGCAAATGTTTTTTGAATTCTGAACTTGTGAACAAGATTTTGCGTTCTCTTTCTAAGAAGTGGGATTCAAAAGTAACGGCTTTACAAGAAACAAAAGATTTAAATATTTTTTCACTTGAAGAACTAATTGGTTCATTGATCACATATGAAATGACGTGCAATGCACGTGAAGAACTTGAGAATCACCTTCCAAAGAACAGGAAGGATTTGGGACATAGAACATTTGAAGACCACTCGAGCATAAGCTCAAGTGATGGTGAACTTAAACTACAAATGAAACAAAAATTAAAAAGTAAAAAGAACGGAACTACTTGCTTTGAACGCAAGAAGAAGAACAAAAATTGGGATGAATCGAGCTCCTCCGAAGACGAGGAGAAAATCAACAAAGGCGAGGTGGCAAACTACGCCTTTACGCCTTTCGACACTGAGGTAATCAAAATGCCTTTAATTTACTTTGAAATTACATGATGCTTTTCATAAAGCATTTTTCTTTTTTATTTAATTTTCTTGAAAATTGCATGTTTAATAATTTTATAATGAAAATACAAACAATTAGGAATCATGCTTATCATTCTAGTAATTTTGAAAATAATCATGAAAATTGCATGTTTATGATAAACAAAATGATTTTGATTAAAAATACCTTATGAAATCATGCTATATGTGGTTGAGAAGTAATAATGTGTATCATGTTGATTTCCATTGTTATTTCTCGATTTTGAGTATATGAAATCATGTTTAATTTGAAGTTATGATTAATGAGTATATATTTTTGAAATTATGTATGATGATTCTTGATATTTATGGATTATCGATTTTCATGATAATAATAGTGGCTTTAAAAAAAAAAAATTGATGCATATTTTCATAAATGAAAAGGCATGCTAACATGAAATCGACCACTTAAAATGAAACACTTAAAAAGGGGGAAAATATATTATCAATGAAATCATGAATCTATTTATGTTATAAATTTTGTGAGCCATAAAAATGATTTTGATGATTTAAATTTGAAATGAGTTTTATCAAAATCATGATCTTGATTTATCAAATTGAATGAATTGAAAATGAATGATGATTTTTCTCTTGAATGATTGTGACTTGTATTCCGTATATTCATGACATGATTTTTATGCAATTCTTTGTATTCATGAAATATTTATCTCATCACCCAATTATTTCTTTTCAATATTCCTCAAGTGATGATATGAATGCATGAGATATTCATGAATTTATTTTGATGTATGCAAATGAGAAGTTTCGATCATGCATGGTAGGATGCAATGTGACAAATTAATACCATGATGATTTGAAATATTTATGATTTGGAATGATGCATATGATTTTTATTATGATAATGTATGATGTGTATCATGAATGCTTAAAAAAAAATTAAATAAATAAATATTTATATCATGTTAGATGGTTTTACATATTATGCATGATAAGCTATAGTGATGAGTGAAACAATGATTGAAATAATATAAATGATAATTTGGAATCATGCATATAAAATGAGTTTATATGTTTTGAAAATGTGCATGTTTTAATTTGAAAATATAATGATGCACAAATGAAATTGATACTAACCTTTGTCATGATTTAAAAATTGATGTAAAGGGTTTTTTCCCTTCTTTTTGACCAATGACTAAAGGGGAGATAGCTAGCTTGCACAATTCAAGAAGAAAGCAAAAATTACACTTCTCAAAAGAGAAGAAAATGCTATCTTGCCTATCTCAAGAAGCAAAAAGTTATCTTACACATCTAGCAAAACTTATATTTCAAGAAGCAAGAGTTGCTTTCTTGAACATCTCAAAATTGCTAGCTTGCTGGCCTTAAAATGTAGAAATTTTTTGCTAGCTTGTATATGGTAAACTTGCTATCATACTACCATGATGATGAGCATGCCTTATCTTCATGATTATATTTGAAAAACTATGGCAAAAATATGTCCGAATGATTAAACGTGTTAAAATTATTTTTCGGACTTTTTTGATTGAATGATCAAATCACTTGATTGCCATAATGATTTTACACAATTACTTGCCATGATTACATGTTGAAAATTATGTGCCTGAATACAAAAATTTTCATGATAATAAGCATGTTTTACCTTCATGATTGTAATTGAATATCTCTAGTAAAACCCTGTCCGAATGTATGAAAGTATCAAATTTCATTTTCGGATTTTCTTGATCCTAACAATTGGATTTTCTTGATACATTATCCTCTTCCGAACTTAACAAGCATATGTCATATCAAGTTTAATTCACATCATTAATTTTTGACATATGGAATCATCTAGCAAATGCACTTATCATGTGAAAAATATTTTTCGAGAAACATATTTGATGATTCCCTCTTATAAAAGGAAAATATTTTTACATACAAGGATTTGACTCACTTACATATCTTAATCCTTGCAAAAATGAAGTGTGCTTTAATATCTTATCGATTTGAACTTCACATATGGCTTTCCTCCTTCATGTAAAAAGATAACAAATAAAAAGGAAGAAGCAATAAAAGCTATCTCCATGTCATGTTTTCCTCGAGATGTTTGCATAATTGGTATCCTATCACTCACTATTGGAAAATGACATGAACCAACTTATGGCATCGCACTTATATTTAAAATTTGCTTATATCGTTCTCCTTGTTGTTGATGACAAAGGGGGAGAAATATATAAATTGATACTATGAGTGCCATATTTGAAGAATATGAATAGATGTTATGAATGCCATATTATGATGAGATATCAAAAGCAGCATTCATATGAATAGGTGCTATGAATGTCATATCATGTTAAGATATCAAGAACTTGAATCGTAATTTGACATGTTGATATCTTACCATTTGATGATAGCAAACTTGCATGATGATAACAATAGATATTATGTTTTTCATGCAATAAGTTAAACTTATATCACAAACACTTGATTGTGGTACTTCTCCATTTTGTTGATGACAAAGGGGGAGAAGTATGTTGATGACATGACATGTTATGCATAAGTTTATGATAACATGTTGCTTGGATTTTTGAATCCAAAAGTTTCTATCAATATGGCATATTGATAGGGGGAGTTTGTTTAAACTCTGGGAGTTAAGGTTAACTCCGTTTATGATGACATGTTACTTAGATTTTTGAATCTAAGAGTTTCTATCAAAATGGCATATTGATAGAGGGGGAGTTTGTTTCAACTCCGGGAGTTAAGTTTAACTCCGTCATCAAGTGGTTGTCATCATCAAAAAGGGGGTGATTGTTGAATCTCGTATTTTGAAGATGAAACTACTTGATATATGTTTATGATTTAATCTGCGTTTTGAGTGACGCAGGATGCCTCAATCAGGATAAGACAATTAAAGCAGGAAAATCATGTTGTGCCGGAGGAACATGTCAGAAGATTGGACGTTGGGCCGGTGGATCGGTCGATGTATCGACAGAAGGCATCGGGCTGTGGACTCGGGCATCGGGCCAAGAAGAGCGGGCATTGTGCCAAGGATATCGGAGTTATGGAGCTAACTGGCCGATTGGGCAATAGGCCGTAGGAAAGGACGATGCGCCGAAGAATCGGACGAAGCGTTGAGGGACCAATGACATGCCGGACAACTTGGTTAATTGCTTAGGATTAATTGTCTCGATCGAAGTTTTTGTTTTGAGTGTGCAGGATTAACTATGATGGAAGAAAGACATGCAGCAAGAGTTGCGCCGGAGTCAAGACAATGATCACGTTGGGAGTTCGAGAGTTCGACGGAAGTTCGGACAGTCGTCGGAGGTTCTGCGGGAACAAATCCGAGAAGTCCAGAAGCTTACCAAAGGAGCTCATCGGAACTTGCCAAGTGGATCGTCGCAAGTCCAGGAGTTTGCCGGAAGTCCGCAGGAGGATCACCGAGGGTTCGTCGGATGATCGACGGAAGTTCGTCGGAAACTTACCGGAAGAAGCGATTGACGCACCGGAGCAAGCTGCAGAATATGTCTTAGGAAATAATCGTAGTTAGCACATTGATTAAGTTAGAAATGGGAGGTGATCCCATTAGCTTAATCTTGGGGCAATTGGGCCCCTGAAGAACTCAAATTGGGTCGAATGGTTCAACCCATTCGGACCTAGGTTGCTGTGGGAGGTGCAACCGCCCAGGCAGAGAGGTAGCACCGCCCAAGCTATGTCTCCCAGCGAGACTGGGAGGTGCAACCGCTCCAGCCAAGAGGTGGCACCGCCCCGGGCTCAGTCTTCGAGCGAGACTGGGCGGTGCAACCTCTTCTGCCAAGAGGTAGCATCGCTAGAGCTCAAGTTTCGAGCTATGCCATGCGGTGCAACCTCTCTAGTCAGGCGGTGCAACCGCCTGAGCTCGGTCTTCGAGCTCTGGCAGAGAGGTGCAACCGCCCCTAACAGAGGTAGCACCGCCCAGAGGCTCAGTCTTCGATCTCTGCCAGGTGGTGCAACCTCTCCAGTCAGGAGGTGCAACCGCCTGATCCCGGAATTCCGGGATTTGATCGTTTTGAGCTCCAAATTTGAACTGGGTTGGGGCCTACAAATACCCCACCCATTCAGCACTGAAAAGATAGATACCTACACCGAATTCTTGATCTTTTCTGTGATTCTAAGAGCTCAAATTTGTGTAAAGTCCAAAAGTTCTCCTCTTTCTGTTCTTCAAGTCTTGAGTTGTAAAGAGAGGAGAGAAAGGTTCTATAAGGGTTGTCTCCTGAGCCTGTCAAAAGGAGTGAAACTGTAAAAGGGCAGTTGGCCTTCGCCTATTGAAGGAAGGCCTCTAGTTGACGTCGGTGACCTCGTCGGTGGAGGAAGCCAAAAGTGGAGTAGGTCAAGACTGACCGAACCACTCTAAATCTCTGGTTTGCTTTTATTTTGAGCACTTTATCATTACTGCAAACCTCCTACATAGCTACTGCTCTCTGCGCTTTTACGAACAAGTTTCTAAGCTGTGATCTTTCCGAATATGCATTCAGACGTAAATCGGTGTTTTCGTACGATCTTTACATTGCAGCTTATATTTACGTTTTGATTCTATTTATAACTGCAAACCATCTTTTGCGCTTTTACGAACGAGTTTCTTTGCAGTTTACGTTTACGTTTTGATTCCATTTATAACTGCAAACTACGTAAACTGCGCTTAGATGCAATCTGCGCTTAGACGCAAACTGCGCTTAGACTCAAACTGCGCTTAGACGCAATCTGAGCTTAGACGCAAACTACGCTTAGATGCAAACTGTGCTTAGACGCAATCTGCATTTAGACGCAAACTGCATTTAGACGCAAACTGTATTTAGATGCAAACTGCGTAAACTGCGCTTAGACGCAAATTGTGTTTAGACATAAACTGCACTTAATCATAAGTAATCTTAGAATCGGCTTTTGCATCAAAATAGTTTTTATCGAATGAACGCAGCTTTCATTTTTAATCGCTGAAAGATTTCCGCTGCACTAATTCACCCCCCCCCCCCCTTAGTGCTCTCGATCCTAACACTTTTTAATGTGATGTTGATAATTTGAGATGACTGTTGGAATTCATGACATGAGATAATTGAATCCTTGACTTACTCTTTATATGGCTTGAAAATAGATGTTTAAAATATTGCTTGATGAGTTGTTGAATAAGATTTTACCTTTACGTCTTGAACTTTCATGCTTATCTTGATTTGGCATATAAAGACTAAGGTATGCTTAGATGAAAAAGAATCACTTAAAAAATGTCTTTCCCATCTGATCTAGATTAATGATTTCATGATATTTTATGAATCTCGAAATTGATTTTGATGACTTGATTATGAGTTTCAAGTTAACGATTTGACTTGAATGAGTTTTATCTAAATCATAATCTTGATCTTGCAAAATTGGAATCACAAATAATATCTTTTGGTATTCATGAATTGATACTCACAATATGAAAGTATTGGTATTCATGACTTAAATTTGATTGAAACATTGCATGCTTAAATTAATCACTCTCCTATGTTTCAAAAATTCTTTAAATGCCTTATGTGATAATTGAAAATTAATTTGCTTTATGATGAATCACAAATCATGACTTGATCTATGATACTGATATATTTTAATCATGATCCTTGGTTGTATAATTCTTTTGCTCTATTAAAAAGATTTGTCAAATGAATCATGTCCTTCTTGAATTTTCTTGATATCATCACATGATTTTGTAATATGGCTTGTATAATGATTAAATTTTTTAGCCATTGATTTCTCCCTTCTTTTCGATAATGATAAAGGGGGAGTTAGTTTACTAGCCTGCATATTTCAAAGGAAGGAAAATTTGTTAGCTCGATCATTTTATTGAAAGAACTTGCTATCATGAACACTACCAATGAATTGCAAATCTTGCAATATAAAGAGAAGCAAAGAATTGCTATCTCGAAAGAGGCAAAAAATGCAAAACTTAGAAACCTTGCAATATAATTGCTCTTGCCATGCTTTGTATCAAAAATAGGTTGATATCCTTAAAAGCACCGCATTAAATTTTTTAGTGTATCGCAATGTATCACATGTATCGTAAATTAAAATTCTTGAGACTATTATCATATCATGTTTAATAATTGATGTCTTTTAAGACATAATTTCTTTGTATTGTTGTCTTGTATGTATCATGTGATGATTGAAATATTGATTGATGCAAATTCATAGTTTATGTAAAAGTCTAAATCATTGGTTCATCTCCTTCTTTTCGGCAATGACATAGGGGGAGAAAGATTGCTAGCTCAAGGCAAATGCTGGCTAGCTTGTACTCTTCTATTCTTTTTGACAAAAACAAAGGGGAGAAAGCTTTTGCTAGTCAAAATATACAAAGAAAAGCAAAGTGCAATCTTGCACAAGAAGCAAATGTTGAATTGCCATGATTGAACTTAAGAATCTTGCTATGCTTTTGTGCTTATATGTTGTGATGAAAAGCTAGCTTGTATGTAGTAAAACTTGCATATCGTAAAAATTGCTAGCTTATAGTCTAAAGAGAAGCAAACAATTGCTATCTCAAAAAAAGCTAAACATGCTAAACTTGCACTTTGCAACAGAAGCAAAATTGCGAGCTCAAACATTGCAAAGGAAGCAAAAATTTGCTAGCTTGCAACTTGCATATTTCAAGAAGCAAGAGTTGCCTTCTTGAACATCTCTAATTTGCTAGCTTGCATGATATAGAAGTTGCTATCTCAAAAGAAGCAAAAGTGCTATCTTGTATGTTGTAAAACTTGCATATCTAAAACTTGATAACTTGAATGTTCTAAGCATGATATAACACTTGCTAAATTTTCTAGCTTCAAAACTGCATGATGATAAAACCTGATATTATGTTTTTCATGCAATGAGTTGAACTTATATTACAAACACAAGAATAATTGTACTTCTTTTTGTTGATTACAAAGGGGGAGAAGTATGTTGATAACATGACATGTTATGCATAAGTTGATGATGACATGTTGCTTGGATTTTTGAATCGAAGAGTTTCTATCAATATGGCATATTGATAATGGGAGTTTGTTTAAATTCCGGGAGTTAAGGTTAACTCCGTCATCAAGTGGTTGTCATCATCAAAATGGGGGAGATTGTTGAATCTCGTAATTTGATGATGAAACCACTTGATATATGTTTATGATTTAATCTACGTTTTAAGTGACGCAGGATGCTTCGATCAGGATGAGACAATTAAAGCAGGAAAAACCATGTTGTGCCAGAGGAATATGTCAGAAGATTGGACGTCGGGCCGGTGGATCGGTCGACATATCGATAGAAGGCTTCGGGCCGTGGACTCGGGCATTGGGCCAAGAAGAGCGGGTATTGTGCCAAGGATATCGGAGTTACAGAGTCAACTGACCAACTGGGTAAAGGCCGCAGGAGAGGACGATGCGCCGAATAATCGGACGAAGCCTCGAGGGACCAATGACATGTCGGACAACTTGGTTAATTGCTTAGGATTAATTGTCTCGATCGAAGTTTTATTTTACATGTGCAAGATTAACTACGATGGAAGAAAGACATACAGTAGGAATTGCGTCGGAGTCAAGACCATGATTACGTTGGGGGTTCGAGAGTTCAACGGAAGTCCGGACGGTCGTCGGAGGTTCTGCGGGATCAAATCCGAGAAGTCCAAGAGCTTGCCAAAGAAGCTCATTGGAACTCGCCAAGTGGATTGTCGCAAGTCCAGGAGTTTGCCGGAAGTCCGTTGGAGCATTGCCGAAGGTTCGTCAGAAGTTCGCCGGAAGCTCGCTGAAAAAAGCGATTGACGCATCGGAGCAAGTTGTAGTAAATATCTTAAGAAATATCATAGTTAGCATATAGATTAAGTTAGGAATGGGAGATGATCCCATTAACTTAATCTGGGCGCAATTGGGCCCTCGATAGACCCAAATTGGGCGGAATAGATCAACCCATTCGGACCAGAATTCCTACTAGGCGGTGGCACCGCCCAGGAGATGGTCTCCCAGGAAAGCTGGGTGGTGCAACCGCCCAGGTCAGGCGGTGGCACCGCTTGGGCTCAGTCTTCGAGCGAGACTGGGCAGTGCAACCGCCCCAGTCAAACGGTGGCACCGCCCGGGCTCAGTCTTCGAGCGAGACTGGGCAGTGCAACCGCCCCAGTCAAACGGTGGCACCGCCCGGGCTCAGTCTCCGAGAGAGACTGAGCGGTGCAACCACCCCTGTCAGGCTATGGCACTGTTAGAGCTCGGTTTCCGAGCTCTATCAGGCGGTTGTACCGCCCCAGTTAGGAGGTAGTACCGCCAGGACTCCGGAAATCCGGGAAAAGATAATTTTGAGCTCCAAATTCAAACCAGTTTGGGGCCTATATAAACCCCACCCTTTCCTACATGAAAGGGCAACCAAAAGCACCAAAAATCCAATATTACTTTGTGATTTTTAGAGCTCAAATTTGTTGTAAAGGCTAGAAGTTCTCCTCCCTCTTTTCTTCTAAGTTTTGATCTTTCAAGAGAGGAGAGAAAAGTTTGTAAGGGTTGTCTCCTAAGCCTGTCAAAAGGAGTGAAACTTAAAAGGGTGGTTGGCCTTCGCCTATTGAAGGAAGGCCTCTAGTGGACGTCGGTGACCTCATCGGAGGAGGAAGCCAAAAGTGGATGTAGGTCAAGATTGACCGAACCACTCTAATCTCGATTTACATTTACTTTATGTTCTCTATCTTAACTGCAAATTACCTCCATAGCATTACTTTAACTGCACTTCGCCTAATCTAAGTTAAAGTGATTTTTGAATCGGCTTTCTTACTGAAATCATTTTTATCGTACGAACATTGTTTTAAATCATCGAAAATTTTCCACTGCACTAATTTCCACACACCCCCCCTCGCCCCCCCCCACCCCTCCCTTAGTGCTCTTGATCCTAATAGCTTCTGCCATAGTAGGTCTTGGTTCGATCGCTGTTGTGGGAGTATGAGTCCGTCATGGTAGCTTTCGCCTTAGTAGGTCTTGGCTCAACTGCTTAGGCGGGAGTATGAGTCCATCATGGCGACTTCCGCTATAGCAAGTCTTGGCTCAACCACTTGGGCGGGAGAGTGAGTCGGCCGTGGCGACTTCCATCGTAGCGGGTGTTGAATCTGATTATGAAATCAATTGATAAATTAATGATCTAATCTATGTGTTGAGATAAGTGATCTAAGACTAACTATGATTATGAAAAAGATAAAACATTTAAAGAAGAATTGAATATTGGGCCAGAGTCAATGATTAGACATCAGGCCAGATAAATCAGGGGATACACCAAAGGATCAGACGATTCAGTGAAAGCTCATCGAAAGTTTGCTGAGAGTTCATCGAAAGCTCACCAGAAGTTCATCGGGAGCTTGCCGAAAGCTCACCGAGAGTTCATCGAAAGCTCATAAGAAGTTCACTGAGAGTTCGGTTGAACAATTAATGTGCCAGACAACTTTAATTTCAATTAGTTTTGGGAGAAATCCTACTAACTCAATTAGGGGCTAATTAGGTTATAAACAAGGTTGAATTAGGCTAGTTGGATGGCTCATTCAGCCACTTGGAGACATATCAGGCGGTGGCACCACCTAGATTGGGTGATGGAACCGCTTGAGGCTTAGCCTCCCAAGTGATCTAGGCAATGGTACTACTGGCAGTTAATGCTGCCAAGCGGTGGTACCGCCAGAACCCAATCTCCAAGGATCTGTTAAGTGATGGTACCACTCATACTGGGCAGTGGTATTGGCAGTACCCTAGAAACCTAGGATGAGACACCTTTTGGCTCTATCTTTAAAGTCATTGGGGCCTATAAATACCCCTCTTTCCTGCATAAAAGAACACGAAAGTGTGAACAAAAGTCTTGAGATTTTAGGTTGTAAATGTTAGGATCGGAGCTGCACTAAGAGGGGGGGGGGGGGTGAATTAGTGCAGCGGATTAAAACGTCGGTTTTGACAAATCTTTTGTACGATAAAAATCGAACTAGGAAGTGCTTAACTTGAAAGCATATTCGTAAAGTTGTGCAGCAAAGGTAATGAGGAAATAAAGCACGTAAGAAGGTTTGCAGCAATGTAAATAGCAATAATGAAATGCAAACCAGAGATCACACCAATTTTAAAGTGGTTCGGTCAAATGACCTACATCCACTTACGAGGCCCTCTTCGATGAGGCTCCCACCTTCCACTAGCAAATCTCTTGAAGGGGAAGGGCAAATACCCCTCTTACAACTTTTTACAAGCGGTTCACACTCGTACAAATTTTCAGCAAGAAAGAATGAGGTGAACACTCTAGCAAATTGAAAACAAGACTTGCTAAATAGGCCTCAAGAGGATTCAAATTTGGCCTCGAAAATTTAAATTCTCTTTGGTTCCCGATGCTGGCGGTGCCACCGCCTGTCAATGTCTAACACTGATAGTGGACTGACGGTGCCACCGCCCAACCAAGCGGTGCCACCGCCTGGCTCTCGGGTGCTGGGCGGTGCCACCGCCCAGCCAGGCGATGCCATCGCCTGGCTCTCGGGTGCTGGGCGGTGTCACCTCCTAGTTTGGCGGAGCCACCGCCAGACCCTTCGGTTCACTGGTTGGGCTTTAAATTTAGCCCAAACCAAGTCTAATTTTGGGCCCAATTGGCCCCTAACTAGGATATATGATTATCTTTTAATCCTAATCCTAATTACATATGAACTACATAACAAAAAACATCCAAGCAAGTTTTCAACCGCGAACGTCGAGTCTTGTTCCGGCGAGCTTTCCGACGAACTTCTTCCGACGGACTCCCAGCAAGCTCCCGATCTTGTGATGACTTCAACGAGTAGCCGAGCCTTCTCGGTGATCTCCGCGAACCTCCGACGATCTCTTCGGCGAACTTCCGAAAATTTCGATAGGTTCCCGATTTCTTCTCGGTTGGTTCCGGCAGCATCTCCGATGATTCTTCGGACTCTTAAACGTCCATCGAACTTGCCTCCGGTATTCTTGCTTTATGTTTTCTGATTATCGTAGTTAATCCTGCACACTTAACTCAATAATATGGATTAGATCAATTAACCCATCAATTGATTTTATCATCAAAATCTGAGATTCAACTATCTCCCCCTTTTTGATGATGACAATCAATTGATGACGGAGTTAAACATAACTCCCCCTATCTATATGCCATATTATGAGAAGATAAAAACACTTGAATTCCATCTCATTGAATTCAAGCATAAACCGATAAGTTCTAACCGTAGAACTTATCGTTATTCTCATTAAGCAATAGTAAATATAAAATTTCGATGAAAATAATTTTCAAGTCAAATGATAAGGGACGATTTTTACTACGATAGGAGATAAAGATTTTCAACATGAATTTCATGATATAGATGTAAGGCATGCTTTCAATATGATTAATCAATCTTGTAATATTCTCAAAGATTTTGCAAGGCATATGAGATATTTGTATTATACAAGCTCTTGTAATTCATATAAGTCATGTTATCAATGCACATAAGACATTTTCATTAAGTCATGCTATCGAAATGGTATAAGTCATCACTTAGTCATCACTTCTCCCCCTTTGTCATCAACAAAAAGGGAATGAGACTTGAAGCACATAATTTGTGATTATAACATCAGGAATTCAGCATTGATCATACAAAAATTCATTATTCAAAATTAAGTATGCTAAAATATTTACGCATAGTTTATCTTAAAGGAAAATTCAGCATTCATCCATTTTATCAAATCTTTTCTTTCTATAAATAACAAAAATTATAGGTGTACAAAGAAGAGATTGTGATTAAAAAAAAATTTCAAGTAGTAACTCCAATAAGTCAAGATCATAATTTGAATACAAACTCATTCAAATTCAAATCGTCAACTTGAAACTCATAATCAAGCCATCAAAATCAATTTCGAGATTCACAAAATATCATAAAATCATTAATATTGATCAGATGGGAGCGGGGTTTGACTCAAGATAGGATAAGGTAATTTAACATGTCATTTATAATCGAAAGAGAAGGATCAAATTCACCGAGGAACGGAGAGAGGATGAAAAACTTTACGGAAAATCCATTCAAACAAGTTTATTCTTAGGGACAATTTAACATACCTAATTCCCTTCTAATGAATTCAAATTGGTCTTCGTTCAAAGCTTTTATAAATATATCTGCTAATTGATGCTTTGTGTCAATGAATTCTAGAACAACATTATTGTTAAGAATATGATCGCGTATGAAATGATGTCTAACGTCGATGTGCTTAGTTCTAGAGCGCTGAATTGAATTTTTAGTAAGACATATGACACTAGTATTATCACATTTTATGGGAACGTTTTTGAAGTGAATTCTATAGTCTTCTAATGTATTTTTCATCCAAACAACTTGTGCACAACATGCACTTGCAGCAATGTATTCGGCTTCCGCTGTAGATAGTGCAACTGAATTTTGTTTCTTGGAAGTCAAAGAAACAAGTGCATGTCCTAAAAATTGGCATGTTCCGAATGTACTTTTTCTATCTATCCTGCATCCGCCAAAATCGGCATCTGCATAAGCTATTAAATTAAATTTTTTAGATTTTGGATACCACAATCCTAAATTTGGAGTTCCTTTAAGATACCTAAATATTCTTTTAACACTCTTAAGATGAGATAATTTAAGATTAGATTGAAACCTAGCGCAAAGTCCTACACTAAACATAATATCCGGTCTAGTCGCGGTGAGGTAGAGTAGACTACCTATCATTCCCCTATATGTTTTTTAATCGAAATTTTCACTATTTTCAACCATATCTAACTTAGTCGAAGTACTCATAGGGGTGCTTATTGCTTTTGAATTATCCATGTTAAATCATTTTAACAATTCTAATGTATATTTAGATTGGTTAAGAAATATACCATCACTAAGTTGTTTGATTTGTAATCCTAAAAAGAAAGTTAATTCACCCATTAAACTCATTTCAAATTCATGACTCATACATTTGGCAAATGATTCACATAGTGATTCATCCGAAGAGCCAAAAATAATATCGTCAACATAAATTTACACAATAAGAAAATTATTTTTAAAATGTTTGATAAACAATGTAGTATCAACCTTGCCTTTGGTAAAATTATTTAAAATAAGAAAGGAACTAAGCCTTTCATACCAAGCTCTAGGAGCTTGTTTCAAGCCATAGAGAGCCTTAGTCAATTTGAATACATGATTAGGAAGAAGAGAATTTTCAAATCCGGGAGGTTGTTCGACATATACTTCTTCGGAAATAAAACCATTCAAGAAGGCACTTTTGACATCCATTTGAAACAGTTTAAAATTATTACTACTAGCATAGGTAAGGAGCATCCTAATGGCTTCTAATCTTGCCACAGGAGCGAAGGTTTCTTCGTAGTCGATACCTTCTTCTTGGTTAAAACCTTTGGCCACTAATCTAACCTTGTTTCTAACCACAATACCATTTTCGTCTTGCTTGTTTCTAAAGACCCATTTAGTACCAATGACTAAATGGTCACTAGGTCTAGGAACAAGCTTCCATACCTTATTCCTCTCAAATTGATTCAATTCCTCTTGTATTACAATAACCCAAAAATCATCTTTTAAGGCCTCGTCAATGCATTTAGGTTCGATTTGAGAAAAGAAGGCGGTGTTAGCACAAAAATTATTGAAAAAGGAACGGGTTTGAACCCCTTTTGATGTATCTCCTATAATTAGCTCCTTTGGATGAGCATCTATATACTTCCATTCCTTGGGTATGGAAATTTCGGAAGAAGGTGAATCCAAGTTGCTATTTTGAAGAGGGGGTTCATTTAAATTCAAATGATCAAAACTAAGATCATAATCAAAATTATTTTTCTTTAAATCAGAAATTTCATTAAAAACTACATGAATAGAATCTTCTATTACTAAGGTTCTTTTGTTAAAAACCCAAAAAGCCTTAGAAACGGAAGAGTAACCAAGAAAGATGCCTTCATCGGATTTAGCATCAAATTTTCCTAAGGCATCCCTTTCATTCAAAATAAAGCATTTACAACCGAAAACTTTAAAATAGGAAATATTTAGTTTTTTGTTATTCCATAATTCATAGGGAGTTTTTGATAGGGATGGTCTTATTAGGACCCTATTCATGATGTAGCAAGTCGTATTTACGGCTTCGGCCCAAAAATACTTGGGTAGACTATGTTCATTTAATATCGTTCTTGCCATTTCTTGTAGGTTTCTATTTTTTCTTTCAACTACTCTATTTTGTTGGGGATTCCTCGGAGTGGAGAAGTTGTGATTGTATCCATTAACTTCACAAAAATTTTGAAAGTCATGGTTTTGAAATTCGCCACCGTGATCACTCTGAATTGATGAAATCATGAAACCTTTTTCGTTTTGAGTGAGTTTACAAAATTTAGAGAAACACTTGAAACAATCACTTTTGTGAGCTAAGAAATAGGTCCAAGTGTTTCTAGTATAGTCATCCACAATTACAAATGCATATTTGCTTCCTCCTAGACTTGTCGTGTCAATTGGTCCAAATAAGTCAAAATGAATCAATTGTAATGGTCTAGTGGTGCTAATTTGAGTTTTTGGTTTGAAACTAGTTTTTATTTGTTTACCTAGTTGACATGCATCTTCATACTTTGTCCTTAATAAACTTTATATTTGGAATTCCTCGCACTAATTCTCTAGATGAGATCTTAGATATTAGTTTCATGCTTGTATGGCCTAGTCTCCTATGCCAAAGCCAAGCATCATCATTTAAAGCGGAGAAGCACATTTCATTACTTAGTTCATCAAGGTTGATGGTGTAGACATTATTTTGTTTTATTGCAATCATAGTTACGTTATGGTTTGGTTTTTCAATAATACACACATTTGATTCAAATCTAACGATATAACCTTTATCGCATAATTGACTAACACTCGAGAGATTATGTTTCAATCTATCAACTAGTTAGACATCATCAATAGAAAAATTTAATTTGTTACCTATGGTTCCCTTGCCAATGATTTTGCCTTGGTTGTTGTCTCCGAAGGTGACGTACCCTTCTTCTTTGCTAGTGAGCATAGAGAAATGAGATGGATCTCCAGTCATATGTCTTGAGCATCCACTATCTAGATACCATCTCTTGCTCCTAGCTTGTGATGGTGTATCTTTCTACAAGAAGGGATTATTTTTAGGTACCCATTTTCTTTTGGGTGCCTTACAAACTGATTTGACTTGTTCATCATATTGCATAGAATTGATCATGGTTCCTTTAGGAACCCAAATTAGTTTGTTCAGACTAATTTTCTTGAATAGACATTTATAAGTTTTATGTCCATATTTGCAACAAAACTTCAATTGCTTTGGTGTCGAACATGTAAGATAGGGCCTTTAATGAAGGTGGTTGGATTTTGGTGAGGACTTCTCACAAATCCGATTCCACTTCTTTTAGGAACATGACCCTTATTTGTAAGGATCATGTTCAAAGACTTGCTACCAACCTCGAATTTCTTCAAGGTGTCCTTAAGTAGCAAGTTCTCCTTTTGGAGAGTTTCTAGATCATGACATTTTATACATGGCGCTAAACTATCATGATATTCAGTCTTTAATTTATCGACATTACAAGTGAGACTGTCATGCTCCTTTTTTAACAATTTGTATTTTCTACTAATTGTCCTACATTCATCAAATAACTCATGGAAGGCATTTAATAATCATGATAAGATAAATCTGCATCAATTAAATCCGTTATCTCTTCTCCGATGGCCATTAGGGCGTAATGAGCAACTTGCTCGGTGTTGGACTCCTCTTCTTCGGACGTGCTTGAATTATCCCACGTTGCCTTGAGTGCCTTCTTCTTTGATGTTCTCTTTTTGGCTTGAGGACAATCATTCTTGTAGTGTCCCGGTTTTTTGCACTCATATCAAATCACTTGGTCCTTCTTGTGTTCGAATTTATTTTTTGTATTATTTTTAAATTTGTTCTTTCTTAAATATTTTTTAAATTTTTGAGTCAAAAGTGCAATGTCATTGTCACTGTCTATTAGGACCCTTTTTCTGAGCTTTTGAATAAATTTTTTTGAGTCTATTTAGTCCAGTTATTTATTGAGTCAGTTTGATTCAGTTAGAGTCAAGTAGAGGTTTATTTAATATTTATTTATATTAGAGTTCAAGTCCTGTTGGACTCTGGGTGGAACTCTATAAATAGGGATGTAATTGCTTCTTTTTAATAATCTAAGAAAAATATTATTCTGTCTTTGGACAAACCCTAGGAGGCCGATCCCCTCGAAGCGATCAAGGAGGGCCGATCCCCTCGAAGCGATCAAGGAGGCCGATCCCCTCGAAGCAATCATTATCATCCTCATTTCTCCCATTTCTTCCACGATAAGATTTTAGGGTCTTATCATTTGGTATCAGAGCAGCGATCCTCGGCGTTCTCGCTGTAGTTCGTCATTAAAAAAAAAAAAAATTGTGAGTGCGAAGCCAGCAGCCACGCACGCTGTTCCTTCTCAACCAAGAAGGAACATTTGCGTCCCGGTGCCGACCACCCCTGCTTCCCTTCTCCTCCACCGCCGGCGCTGCTTCCTGGTCGGCGACCACCATCGCCGCTGCTCCCCGGTTAGCGCCCACCGCTGCCGCTGTGCCCCGGCCAGCAACCTTCTCACCTCGCCTCCTCGCTGCCCGCATCTCACTCGAGCGAGAAGGGCCGCGACCGCCGATTCCCAGCCAGCGGACCACCCATCGCCGCTTATACCGTCGGCGACGCTGCCCTAGCCACACCGCCATCGCTGGCTTCCCTTGGTTGCAGCTTCGGCCGTGCGATCTATCGGCGTCGCTGTTTCTATGGTGCGATAGAAACAGAGCAGCCGCCGGTTCCTCTGCTGCTGCAGGCGTCGGTCGCCTCTACAGCCGCCGACTCCTCCTTCTTCACCGCTGCCACTGCTTCTCGGCCGGACGATCACCGCCGCACCGCCATTGCCAGCATCGCTAGCGACTCCGGCTGTGGTGCGATAGAAACATAGCACCCTGTTTCCCATCTCCAGCATCGTAACTTCCCGGCCAGCGACGACGCTCGCTGCCTTTTTTCTCCACCGCCGCCGCTGCTTCTCGATCGCTCTATCACCGCCACCCGCCTCCCAACCGCAACCCTCGCCGTGCCCGCCCCTTGGGTCGCAGCCGCAGCCCTCGTTGCAACGGTTGCAGAAACAGAGCTTCCTCTGTTGCTGCAGCCCCCGTTGATCTCGACCGCGACCCTCGCTGCCTCCTTCTCCACCGCCAACGTTGCGCTCCGGCCAGCGACCACCGCTGCTGCCAGTCACCGCAGCCTTCTCCTCAACCGCTCGTGATCCACCGTCGTCGCTCCCGGCCAACGACCAACCCCTCGTTCTGCAGTAGCCGCCCTCCAACATCGAACGCAGCAATCGCAGCAAGTACGCTGCCTTGCCTCAACCCCGTTGCTCGGCGATCGCTCCTTGGGTCGCATCAACTGCAACCACATCAACGCAGTCGCCTTCCAACCCCGGCACTCTCACCTCACGCAGCGATAGAAACAGGGCAGCTACTCTTCCTCCAATGCAGCGACTGCAGCATTGCCCTTGGCGTCCACCTCCTCGGCAACTTCGCATCGACAGTATTGATGCCCTTGACCGACACCAAAAACAGGAGTAGAGATTACAGATTTGTAGTCTTACGCAATGGCCACTGATAACTCAGTGAAAACACAAATGGAAGAATTGGAAATTAGAATTGAGAACCGGTTACAAGAAGTACTTAATGATTTTAAAAAGGATTTACTAGGGAGCCTTAGTAAATTTCAACAAGGTGGGAGCTCAAGTTCTACATTGCACATATCTAGAAATACTAGAAAAGGGCCCCAAGATTGTGACACAATCTACTCATACATGAAGGTGGATGGACAACTCTCAAAAATTTGTCAAACTTCTACAGTGTTGGAATATCAGAGTAGGTTTGAAAGATTATCAAATCAAGCTAGAGATTGGTCAGAACGACAACTTCTAGATACATTTATTGAAGGTCTTATTCCAGAGATCCGGTGTGAAGTTAAGGCGCGTCAACCTCGCATTATGATAGCTGCGATCTCATTCGCACATCTACATGAGAAAAAAATCAACAAGGAAAATCATAGAAACAGAAGTGACAATAACCAGATGATCAGTAAGCCACCAGCCCTATCTATTCCCAACCAAAGCCTTAACACCCGAAGACTAACCCAAGAAGAACTTAAGGAAAGATCAGTAAAGGGTTTGTACTATGATGAAAAGTGGAGTATGGAGCACCGATGTAAACAAGGGCAACTTCTGATGATTGAGCCAATTAGAGAGGAACCAGAAGTAAAAGAGTTGGACTCCGATCATAAAGGTATGAAAATTAATGAAGATATTGAAGCCATCACACATACAGTGCATGCATTGGCTAGCTACACTAACCCACAAACTATGAAAATCGGAGGAACTTTGAAGCATCAACCTGTCACTATTTTGATTGATACAGATAGCACTAATAATTTTATGGATAGGAAAATTGCAGCCCAATTAACCCACCACATTGAAGGTTGTGATATATTCGAAGCTGATGGACGGATTTTAACTTATAATAGCAAAGGCCAAGAATTTCTTACAATGATTACTACACTGAAAGATCGACCTATTTCTTACACTGTCAAAAAGTGGAGACCATACTTACTTGATCAACGGATTGTGATTCGTTGCAGATAGCCTATGACTGAAGTGCTAAAAGACAAGCTCCCCGAGATTGATGCTGCTCAGCCTTGAGGACAAGACTGATTTGAAGAGGGAGGAACTGTTATGACCCTTTTTCTGAGCTTTTGAATAATGTTTATTGAGTCTATTTAGTCCAGTTGTTTATTGAGTCAGTTTGATTCAGTTAGAGTCAAGTAGAGGTTTATTTAATATTTATTTATTATTAGAGTTCAAGTCCTGATGGACTCTGGGTGGAACTCTATAAATAGGGATGTAATTGCTTCTTTTTAGTAATCTATGAAAAATATTATTCTATCTTTGGACAAACCCTAGGAGGCCGATCCCCTCGAAGTGATCAAGGAGGGCCGATCCCCTCGAAGCGATCAAGGAGGCCGATCCCCTCGAAGCGATCATTATCATCCCCATTTCTCCCCTTTCTTCCACGATAAGACTTTAGGGTCTTATCATTGTCCTCATCACTTGATGTTCCTTTCAAGTGATCTTCTTGTGATGTGAGTGTCATATCCTTCCTGTTCTTTGGAAGGGGGTTCTCGAGCTCGTCATGAGCTTGACATGTCATTTCGTAGGTCATTAGAGACCCAATAAGTTCTTCAAGAGGGAATGTTTTAAGGTCTTTGGCCTCTTGAATGGCCGTAACTTTTGGATCCCAACTTTTAGCGAGGGATCTTAAGATTTTAGTTACTAGTTCAAAGTTAGTAAAATCTTTACCAAGAGCTTTGAGTCCATTGTTGACATCCGTGAATCGGGTGTACATGTCTCCGATGGACTCACTTGGTTTCATTTGGAAGAGTTCGTAAGAGTGCACAAGGATGTTGATTTTGGACTCTTTCACTCGGCTAGTGCCTTCATGAGTGACCTCAAGAGTTCTCCAAATATCAAAAGCTGAATCACAAATTGAAACACAATTAAATTCATTTTTGTCTAGTGCACAAAATAAGGCATTCATAGCCTTTGCGTTTAAAGCAAAAACCTTCTTCTCCGATTCATTCCATTTGCTCATCGGAAGAGAAGATTTTTGAAATCCGTTTTCGATAATAGTCCAAAGCTTCAAATCCATGGAAATGAGGTAGATCCTCATACGAGTCTTCCAATACATATAATCCAACACATTAAACATGAGTGGACGAGTTATAGAATGACCCTCATGTATGCCGGAGTAAGCCATCTCTCTTGGGTATCAAACCAAATATGAGAGTGAGCCTAGCTCTGATACCAATTGTTAGGATCGGAGCGACACTAAGAGGGGGGGGAGGGGGTGAATTAGTGCAGCGGATTAAAACATCGGTTTTGACAAATCTTTCATACGATAAAAATCGAACTCGGAAGTGCTTAACTTGAAAGCGTATTCGAAAAGTTGTGCAACAAAGGTAATGAGGAAATAAAGTACGTAAGAAGGTTTGCAATAATGTAAATAGCAATAATGAAATGCAAACCAGAGATCACGCCGATTTTAAAGTGGTTCGGTCAAATGACCTACATCCACTTGCGAGGCCCTCTTCGATGAGGCTCCCACCTTCCACTAGCAAATCTCTTAAAGGGGAAGGGCAAATACCCCTCTTAGAACTTTTTACAAGCGGTTCACACTCTTACAAATTTTCAGCAAGAAAGAAGGAGGTGAACACTCTAGCAAATTGAAAACAAGACTTGCTAAGACTTTTTTAAGACCTTTCTCTCAATCAATTGCTTCTCAAAAAGTTGTAATCTCAGCTGAGAATTGAGGAGTATTTATAGGCCTCAAGAGGATTCAAATTTGGGCTCCAAAATTTGAATTCTCTTTGGTTCCCGATGCTGGCGGTGCCACCGCCTGTCAGTGGCGGTGCCACCGCCTATCAGTGTCTAACACTGATAGTGGACTGGCGGTGCCACCGCCTGGCTCTCGGGTGCTGGGCGGTGTCACCGCCCAGTCTGGCGGAGCCACCGCCAGACCCTTCGGTTCACTGGTTGGGCTTTAAAATTAGCCCAAACCAAGTCTAATTTTGGGCCCAGTTGGCCCCTAACCAGGATATAGGATTATCTTTTAATCACAATCCTAATTACATGTGAACTACATAACAAAAAACATCTCAAGCAAGTTTTCAACCGCGAACATCGAGTCTTGTTCCGGCGAGCTTTCCGACGAACTTCTTCCGACGGACTCCCAGCAAGCTCTCGTTCTTGTGATGACTTCAATGAGTAGCCGAGCCTTCTCGGTGATCTCTGCGAACCTTCGACGATCTCTTCGGCGAACTTCCAAAAATTCCGACAGGTTCCCGATTTCTTCTCGGTTGGTTCCGGCAGCATCTCCGACGATTCTTCGGACTCTTAAACGTCCATCGAACTTGACTCCGGTATTCTTGCTTTATGTTTTCTGGTTATCATAGTTAATCCTGCACACTTAACTCAATAATATTGATTAGATCAATTAACCCATCAATTGATTTTATCATCAAAATCCGAGATTCAACAGTAAAAGTGTTGAAAAAGTAATAAGTGTCCTCCTCCTTCTTTAGCTTTGTGATCATTCTAAGAGAGGTATGAGGCTTATAAAGGTTGTCTCCTAAACTTATGAAAGGGAGAAATAGTTAAAAGAGGGTAGTTGGTTTTTGCCAATTGAAGGAAGATTGTTAGTGTTCGCCGGTGGCCTCGACGAAAGAGAAATTGAGAGTAGACATAGGTCATGACAACTAAACCACTATAAATTTGGTGTGCACTCTCTTTCTACTCTTCATTACTATTGTTCTCTATTTTAATTGTTTATTACATTTACTTCAAGTGAAGCACACTTTCGATATCATTTCTGATATGGTCTTTATCGAAATGATTTTTTAAATCATCGATATTTTTGTCATAAGCACTAATTCACCCTCCCTCTTAGTGTCAATTTCGATCCTAACAGTTGGTATCAGAGCCAAGGTTTTTCTCATTTGGTTTAACAACCAAGAGAAATGACTTTTACTAGTAATCAAGAGAGTCTTTCTATCACTCGTCCTCCTATGTTCAATGGGACGGACTACATATATTGGAAAACTAGACTGAGAATTTTCTTACTTTCTATGAATTTCAAGTTGTGGAACATTGTTGAAAGCAGTTTTGAGAAGTCTTCCAAACCAATGGACGAATGTAATGATTTGGAAAAGAAGACTTTCTCCTTGAATGCTAAAGCGATGAACGCTTTGTTTTGTGCTCTTGATAAAAATAAATTTGATTGGGTTTCTATATGTGAAACTGTGCATGACATTTGACACACACTTGAAGTCATACATGAAGGAACAAGTAGGGTTAAAGAGTCAAAAATTAATCTTTTGGTTAATAGCTATAAGTTGTTTCGCATGAAATCAAGCAAGACCATTGGAGACACGTACACCCTTTTTACAGATGTTGTTAATGGTCTAAAAGCACTTGGTAAAAGTTTTTCTAATTTTGAACTTGTTAATAAGATATTAAGATCCCTTCCAAAAAGTTGGGATCCTAAAGTAACGACAATACAAGAAGCAAAGTGTTGAATCTTAGATTTTGATGATGAAACCAATTGATAGTGTGTATCTGATATATGTTTTGAGTGACATAGGAAGCTTCGATTAGGGAGAGACAATTAAAGCAGGAAGAATCATGTTGGGCCTGAGTGGAACATGTCAAAAGATTGGACGTCGAGCCGGAGGATTGATCGACGTATTGACAGAAGGCCTCAAGCCATGGGTTCGGGCATCAAACCAAGAAAAGCATAAGTTACGCCAAGGAAATCGGAGTTGCGTAGGTCAACTGGCCGATTGGGTAATAGGCCGCAAGAGAGGACGATGCACCGAAGAATCAAATGAAGCAATGATATTCCGGACAACATTTGATTCAAGCTTTATAATAATTGTCTAGATCGAAATAGGTTTTAGGCATAATTGGGTTGGAATTGGACCAACTTAATTACGGGCCAATTGGGACCAAGTTTTGGCTGTGTTGGGCTAAGTGAAAGGTTCAAACAGTAACCAACAAGTGGAACCGCCGTGGCACAGTCTCCTGTTAGGATCAGGGTTGGCACTAAGAGGGGGGTGGGGGGGTGGGGGTGAATTAGGGCAGCAGAAAGATAACGACGGTTTAAAAACTTTTGTACGATAAAATCGTTTCCGACGTAAAACCATTTTTGGAAACTTAACTTGAAAGTGAGTTCATAAAGGAGTGCAGCAATAGTAATGAGGAAGTAAAGCACATATGGAGGTTTACAGTAACGTAAATAGCAGAAAGTAAATGCAAACCAAGATTTAGAGTGATTCGGTCAATCTTGACCTACATCCACTTTTGGCTTCCTCCTCTGAAGAGATCACTAACGTCCATTAGAGGCCTTCCTTCAATAGGCGAAGGCTAATTACCTTTCACACCCCTCTTCTCCTTTTACCGGGTTTAGGAGATAACCCTTACAAGCACTCACACTCCTCTCTAAACAGAAATCAAAGTTTAAGTTAGAGGAGGGAATACACTTATGATCGCAATAGCGTTTTATCTCTTTTAATTTCTCTATGCTTGTATATTTTAACCAGGGATGAGAGGGGTATTTATAGGCTTCAAGTTGATTCAAACTTGGAGCCTAAAACTTTCCCATCCTAGGTTCCCCGAGCACGGGCGGTACCACCGCCTGCGCTGGGCAATACCACCGCCTAGTGTCAGTCTGACGCTGACACTGCCTTGGGCGGTACCACTGCCCAAGTTTGGCGGTACCATCGCTTGGGGGCCAGTGCTAGGCAGTACAACCGCCCAGACTAGCGATACCACCACCTGATATAGTCTCGAAGACTGTGCCACGATGGTGAGACTTCTTTGACCACTGTTAGACTTCTTATTGGGCCCAACATAGTTCTTACATGAGCCTAGCCAACCCCTAATTGGGTTGGCCCAAATCCAAGTCCAATTACGTGCTAACTACGAAATTCTAAGACATTTGCTAAGCTAAACAAGTCCATATGTCTATTCTTCCGGCGAGCTTTCGGTGAAGTTCCGGCGAACTTTCGATGATATCTCGGCAATAATCCGACGGACTCCTGGTAAGCTCTTGGACTTCATTGTTAGGATCAAGAGCACTAAGAGGGGAGGGAGGGAATGGGGTGAATTAGTGCAGCGGAAAACTTTTGACGATTAAAGCTACGTTCGTACGATAAAAACGTTTTCGATGAGAAACCGATTTGGAAAGTTCTTCAACTTAAGATTAAGTGAAGTATAGTTGAAGTAAAGCAATAGAGGCAGTTTACAGTTAAGATAGAGAGCAGGATGTAAATGCAAATCAAGATTTAGAATGGTTCAGTCAATCTTGACCTACATCTACTTTTGGCTTCCTCCTCTGATGAGGTCACCGACTTCCACTAGAGGCCTTCCTTCAATAGGCGAAGGCCAACCACCCTTTTATAGCTTTACTCTTTTTGACGAGCTTAGGAGATAACCCTTACAGATTTTCACTCCTCTCTTGAATGATCAAAACTTACATGAAAAGAGGGAGAAGAACTTTTGGTCGTTTACAACACTTTTGAGCTCTTAAATTCTCAGAATAAGATCAAGATTTCGGTGCCCTTTCATGCAGGAAAGGTTTGTTGAATCTCGGATTTTGATGATAAAATCAATTGATGGGTTAATTGATCTAATCCATATTATTGAGTTAAGTGTGCAGGGTTAACTACGATAACCAGAAAACATAAAGGAAGAATACCGGAGTTAAGTTCGATGGACGTTTAAGAGTCCGAAGAATCGACGAAGATGCTGCCGGAACCAATCGAGAAGAAATCAGGAACCTGTCAGAATTTTTGGAAGTTCGCCGAAGAGATCGTCGGAGGTTCGCGGAGATTACCAAGAAGGCTCGGCTACTCGTTGAAGTCGTCACAAGATCGGGAGCTTGCTGGGAGTCCGTCGGAAGAAATCCAAGGCATATTGGAAGTCCACCGGAAGTTCGTCGGAAAGCTTGCCGGAACAAGACTCGACATTCGCGGTTGAAAACTTGCTTGGGATGTTTTTAGTTATGTAGTTCACATGTAATTAGGATTAGGATTAAAAGATAATCCTATATCCTGGTTAGGGACCAATTGGGCCCAAAATTAGACTTGGTTTGGGCTAAATTTAAAGCCCAACAAGTGAACCGAAGGGTCTGGCGGTGACACCGCCCAGCACCCGAGAGCCAGGCGGTGGCACCGCTTGGCTGGGCGGTGGCACCGCCAGTACACTATCAGTGTCAGACACTGACAGGCGGTGGCACCGCCACTGACAGGCGATGGCACCGCCAGCATCGGGAACCAAAGAGAATTCAAATTTTAAAGCCCAAATTTGAATCCTCTTGAGGCCTATAAATACCCCTCAATTCTCAGCTGAGATTACAACTTTTTGAGAAGCAATTGATTGAGAGAAAGGTCTTAGAAAAGTCTTAGCAAGTCTTGTTTTCAATTTGCTAGAGTGTTCACCTCCTTCTTTCTTGCTGAAAATTTATAAGAGTGTGAACCGCTTGTGAAAGGTTGTAAGAGGGGTATTTTCCCTTGCCCTTTAAGAGATTTGCTAGTGGAAGGTGGGAGCCTTATCGAAGAGGGCCTCGCAAGTGGATGTAGGTCATTTGACCGAACCACTTTAAAATTGGCGTGATCTCTGGTTTGCATTTTCTTATTGCTATTTACATTACTGCAAATCTTCTTACGTGCTTTATTTCCTCATTACCTTCACTGCACACCTTTACGAACATGCGTTCAAGTTAAGCTTTTCAAGTTCGGTTTTTATCGTATCAAAAAATTTGTCGAAACCAAAATTTTAATCCGCTGTACTAATTCACCCCCCCCCCCCCCCCCCCCTCTCTTAGTGCCGCTCCGATCCTAACAATTAGTATCAGAGCAAGGCTCACTCTCATATTTGGTTTGATACCCAAGAGAGATGGCTTACTCCGGCATATATGAGGGTCATTCTATCACACGTCCACCCATGTTTAATGGGTCGGATTATACTTATTGGAAGACTCGTATAAGGATCTTCCTCATTTCTATGGACTTCGAGCTTTGGACTATTGTCGAAAATGGATTTTAAAAATCTTCTCTTCCGATGAGCGAATGGAATGAATCGGAGAAGAAGGTTTTTGTTTTAAATGCAAGGGCTATGAATGCCTTGTTTTGTGCACTAGACAAAAATGAATTTGATCGTGTTTCAATTTGTGATTCGGATTTTGATATTTGGAGAACTCTTGAGGTTACTCATGAAGGCACTAGCCGAGTGAAAGAGTCTAAAATCAACATCCTTGTGCACTCTTATGAACTTTTTCGAATGAAACCAAGTGAGTCCATCGGAGACATGTACACCCGGTTCACGAATGTCATCAATGGACTCAAAGCTCATAGTAAAGATTTTACTAACTTTGAACTAGTAACTAAAATCTTAAGATCCCTCCCTAAAAGTTGGGATCCAAAAGTTACGACCATTCAAGAGGCCAAAGATCTTAAAACATTCCCTCTTGAAGAACTTATTGGGTCTCTAATGACCTACGAAATGATATGTCAAGCTAGTGACGAGCTCGAGAACCCCCTTCCAAAGAACAGGAAGGATATGGCACTCACATCACAAGAAGATCACTTGAAAGGAACATCAAGTGATGAGGACAGTGACAATGACATTGCACTTTTGACTCAAAATTTTAAAAAATATTTAAGAAAGAATAAATTTAAAAATAATACAAAAAATAAATTTGAACACAAGAAGGACCAAGTGATTTGCTATGAATGCAAAAAACTGGGAGACTACAAGAACCATTGTCCCCAAGCAAAAAAGAGAACATCAAAGAAGAAGACGCTCAAGGCAACGTGGGATGATTCAAGCGCATCCGAAGAAGAGGAGTCCAACACCGAGCAAGTTGCTCATTACGCCCTAATGGCCATCGGAGAAGAGGTAACGTATTTAATTAATGCAGATTTACCATATCATGAATTATTAAATGCCTTCCATAAGTTATTTGATAAATTTAAGACAATTAGTAGAAAATACAAATTGCTAAAAAAGGAGCATAATAGTCTCACTTGTAATTTCGGTGAAAATATATTTGAAAATCTTATGATCTGTGAAGATTTCGAAAGTCTGTCCATATAGATAATGCCTCCAAATTTTCAGTGTAAAAATGATAGCTGCTAGCTCTAAGTCATGAGTAGGATAGTTCTTTTCATGAGGCTTTAATTGCCTCGATGCATAAGCAACTACCCTCTCGTTTTGCATTAGAATGCAACCAAGCCCTTGTAGTGAGGCATCACTATACACTACAAAACCTTCTCCCCCTGAAGGAATCACCAAGATAGGAGCACTGGTTAATTTCTTCTTCAATTCTTGAAAACTTTGTTGACATTTATCATCCCACATGAATTTTATGTTCTTTTGTGTCAACTTGGTCAATGGTGCTGCTATTTTTGAAAAGCCTTCTACGAATCTTCTATAGTATCCAGCCAAACCCAAGAAGCTTCTTATCTCTGAAACATTAGAAGGCTGCTTCCATTTTATCACAGCTTCAATCTTGTGAGGGTCAACAGATATGCCAGCGCTCGAAATTACATGACCGAGAAACATAATTTCATTGAGCCAAAAGTTACACTTACTTAACTTGGCATATAGTTTCTCTCGCCTTAGGACTTCCAGAACTGTCTTAAGATGGTGTTCATGCTATGCTATGCTTTTGGAGTAGATCAAGATATCATCAATAAACACAATTACAAATTTATCGAGATAAGGGTGAAACACTATTCATGAGATCCATGAAGGCAGCTAGTGCATTTGTGAGTCCAAAAGGCATTACTAAGAATTCATAATGACCATATCTTGTTCTAAAGGCAGTTTTCTGTATGTCTCCTTCCCTTATCTTTAGTTGATGATACCCGGATCTCAAATCAATCTTTGAGTATACCTGAGTACCTTGAAGTTGATTAAACAAGTCATCTATTCGAGGAAGAGGATATTTATTCTTTATGGTCACTTGGTTGAGTTGTCTATAATCAATGTATAGTCGCATAGATCCATCTTTCTTCTTCACAAATAGGACAGGGGCACCCCAAGGTGATACACTAGGTCGAATAAAACCCTTGTCCAAAAGCTCTTGGATCTATTTCTTTAACTCCTCCAACTCAATTGGTGCCATTCTATATGGAGGTTTAGAAATAGGTGCAATACCAGGTAGAAGATCAATTATAAATTCAATCTGTCTATTTGGTGGCAGTGCAAGTAGATCTTCAGGAAAAACATCTGGAAAATCTCGTACAATGGGGATGTCCTTTAATACTGGCTTCTTATATTCTTCTCCAGAAATAAAGGCCAAGTATCCCTGACATCCCTTCAGTAGTAGTTGGGTAGCACTCAAGGCTGAAATAATAGAAGGGAACTTTTCTTAAATCCCAATGAACTTGAAAGGTGGTTGATCTAGAGGTGAGAAAGTAACAGTCTTCCGAAAACAATCGACACTTGCATGGTATGCGGAAAGCTAGTCCATACCCAAGATAGCATCGAAATCTTGAAATTCTAGTAGAATAAGATCTACTAGCAAATCATGACTTTCAATTGTAATAACATAGTTTCTATATATTTGATCAACTATCAAAGAGTTTCCAACTGGTGTTACTATCATTAACGTATTATTCATTGTCTCACGATTCTTATGCAGTTTCATAGCAAAACAAGGTGATATAAAAGAATGGGTAGAACCAGAATCAGTAAGCACAGATGCTGGCATACCATAATACACCTACAGGCCCTAGACCATGCTCTCATACCATAAAAAGATGTCACATCCTGAATTTATTTATTTATTTATTTATTTCCACACAGGCCAAATAGAGAAACATCACTTTATTCATCATCTATAACCATTTATTACAATTCATTTATTCATCAAATTACAAATAGAAAAGTAAACATAGTGATGTTAACTTCAAGAGTCATCCTAGTGGCTCTACCTAGCGATAGAGGAAGGTCCGCTCTCCACTAGAATTCGATTTAGTACTAGAGGGAGGTTGCTCTGAAAATCAAAAACAAAGAAAATTCAGCAACGCTGAGTAGGAACCCCAAAAGTCAAATCAAGATAAATACATGACCAAAATTCAATCAATCATCCCATTAGCGTATATCAAATACCCGAAGGAGCACTTCCCCAACAGCGGATGGAGAGGCTTTATCCTACGGGATGAGTTTGTGTTCTCCCAACAACGGATGGAGGCAAACTCATATCACACTCCCAACAGCGGATGAAGTGGTGTCCCACACCCGCCAAAGTGGGGACACGTTCCTCCCAACAGCGGATGGAGGAACCGTCCAGCCGCCACGTTTGATGGCCCGCTAATCCCCGAAGGGAATCGCCCTACCTGCCCTTGGCAGGGAAATAACATAATCTCACACTAGTCATGTCCATATAGGGATGAAATAACACATTTAAACATTTCTTTCAAATATCATCAATACCAAATAATACAAATTAGCCCTCAATTGACTTGAACTCTAGTTCAATTGATCAAATTGAACTCAATTTACTAGGATCTAACTGAACCGATCTCTAATCCTTATTTAACTGGTCTGGAACCACCCTAGACTAGTATAATTTGGATTAGATTAGGTTCAATTTAGGTTAAACTAACTTGAATAAGTCAATCAATTTGGAATCACCCTGAATTGATCTAGACTAATCAAGCCTAGTTTAGTTCAATCAATACTTGGGCTCAAATCCAACAATAATATTGAGCTAGATTAAGTCAGCTTATCTACTAGTCATGTGCATTATATATGACTAGGCATGCATCACACAAAGCTGGTCCATCCTTGGCCCATGGACTGGTCATGTGCATCGCATGTGACCGCCCATGATGGTTAGGCTGGGTTAGCCTACGGGCCAAGGCCTGATCCGTGGGTTGGGCCTGGCCTACGGGCTGGGCCTGGTCTACTGATTAGGCCTAGCCAATAAGTTGTGGCCTGACCTATGGGTTGGGCCTGGCCTGTGAGCAATTTCAATCCAAATAATATATAATTGCATACCGCAACATATATTCATTAGCAATATAAACAAAAAACATAATAACGCATTTAATGATAGACAAGGAGATAAGCTTTAAAACAAGGAAATAACATTCTAATTTAAATTAAAATCATAATACATTAAAAGACATAAACTTTAATATAATGAAATAACATTCTAAATTCACATAAAAATCATGCTTTCAATACATATAAAATTTCAACATATTCTAGTCAAATTCTAAATCATTCATAATAGCATATTTTAAAATTTAAATTAATGAATATCACAAAAGATTTTAGATAACATATTTTAATCTAATAATATTTTAATCCAGATAAGATTAAAGATAAACAGTAATATTATGAAATATTAGATAAAACATATAATTTTTTTAACATCGTTAAATCTACAATAAAAACTTAATCATGGGTCAACATTATACAAGTGGTTACTTTAATGTAATAATAAAAAAAATTAACATTTAAAGAATTGATAAATGGAAATAATTTATATTAAATAAATATGAAAGTTAAAATTTATTTCCCTTAATAGAGGCTCACCTCCTCCTATTTAAAGGGGAGGGATCTCTCTCCTTCGTTCCTCACCTAGTCGAGCCTGACAGCGGGAGAAACGAGGAGTTACACCCTGTTGACAAGAGAACGAGGAGTTACAACCTATTGACAAGAGGTAGGTTTCCCTGCCTTTCTTAAATTTAAAAGTTTTAGTTTTTATTTTGATTCTTTGAATGTTGAAAAGCTTGTAGTTTGAAAAATGTTTATCAATTCTTTAAATGTTAAATTTTTTTTTATTATTACATTAAAGTAATCACTTGTATAATGTTGACCCATGATTAAGTTTTTATTATAGATTTAAAGATGTTAAAATTTTATATGTTTTATCTGATATTTTTGATATTACTGTTTATCTTTAATCTTATCTGGATTAAAATATTATTAGATTAAAATATGTTATCTAAAATCTTTTGTGATATTCATTAATTTGAAATTTAAAATATGCTATTCTGTATGATTTAGAAATTGACTAGAATATGTTGAAATTTTATATGTATTGAAAGTATGATTTTTATGTGAATTTAGAAGGTTATTTCATTATATTAAAGTTTATGTCTTTTAATGTATTATGATTTCCATTCAAATTAGAATGTTATTTCCTTGTTTTAAAGCTTATCTCCTCGTCTATCATTCAATGCGTTATTATGTTTTTTTGTTTATATTGCAAATGAATATATGTTGCGGTATGAAATTATATATTATTTGGATTGAAATTGCTCACAAGCCAGGCCCAACCCATAGGTCAGGCCATAGCCTATTGGCTAGGCCTAATCAGATTAGGCCCAGCCCGTAGGCCAGGCCCAACCCACGGATCAGGCCTTGGCCCGTAGGCTAACCCAGCCTAACCATCATGGGCGGTCACATGCGATGCACATGACCAGTCCATGGGCCAAGGCTGGGCCAGCTTTGTGTGATGCATGCCCAGTCATGTATAATGCACATGACTAGTAGATGAGCTGGCTTAATCTAGCTCAATATTATTGTTGGATTTGAGCCCAATATTATTGATTGAACTAAACTATGCTTGATTAGTCTAGATCAATTCAGGGTGATTCCAAATTGATTGACTTATTCAAGTTAGTTTAACCTAAATTGAATCTAATCTAATCCAAATTATACTAGTCTAGGGTGGTTCCAGACCAATTAAATAAGGATTAGAGATCGATTCAGTTAGGTCCTAGTAAATTGAGTTCAATTTGATCAATTGAACTAGAGTTCAAGTCAATTGAGGGCTAATTTGTATTATTTGGTATTGATGATATTTGAAAGAAATGTTTCAATGTGTTATTTCATCCCTATATGGACATGACTAGTGTGAGATTATGTTATTTCCCTGCCAAGGGCAGGTAGGGCGATTCCCTTCGGGGATTAGCGGGCCGTCAGACGTGGCGGCTGGACGGTTCCTCCATCCGTTGTAGGGAGGAACGTGTCCCCACTTTGGCGGGTGTAGGACACCACTCCATCCGATGTTGGGAGTGTGATATGAGTTTGCTGTTGGGAAATCATTGGGGGGCGACATCATATGCGCAGCGGAAGAACAAGAAAACAAAATCCCCGATTCCCAAAAAGATGTTCGTCGTCGTGCGAAGATTGGTGCGCAAAAATCCGTAAAACACAAAACTGCGTATAGAGATTGTGTTACCTAGGGAGATCGTATATCCCTGTTTCCTTGCAGATCCTTAGGAGAGGGTGAAGGAGGTCAAGCGTCCTCCTCTGTAGCGGTGATCCACACAGTAGGGTTGCGACGACGCTCCTCAAAACTCCAGGCCTACTCTGAGGTGGAGAGGGAGAGGAGAATAGGAAAGGCAAGCAAAGACTCTAGCCTATGAGGCTGTGAATCCCTCCTATTTATAGAGATCCCGTGTCAAACCCTAATGGGTCCTTCCCTAGTGGGTATTGGATCTGCATCAAATAAGACAAGGGCTCCGTCGGATATCTCATATCCGAACCTCTACTCATCACAATGCCTACCATATGTGTGTGACCCTCTAGCCCCAATATCGAGCTGGCCGTGAGTCATACCTGTCAGAACTCCTTCTGACTGAGTGAATTATTATCTCTGTAATAATTCACTTGACTCATCGACTACGGACGTACTAGGCCACTACGCCGTAGTCCCCAGACGATACAGGGGAATCCAATCCCTTGGACCTGTCTGTCCTCAGTTACCATGTACCTATAGTCCCTCATCCATCTAATATCCCAGAGACCGTATATCGAGTATGGTGCTGTCAGACCCATACGGTTTCTACTCGAGTCTCGCTCTAATCGGATTCTCCCGGAGAACTCTTTCTCTCTCAACCCGAATGACCCTGGCCAGGGATTTGTCTGAGCAAGAACACATAGGATATTCCTCTCATGACATCGAGAGTGGATGATCCTCTATTGACACTTAATAGCCCTCGTAAGGTCGACTACCACTCCCAATGACCAGCTGTACTAGATCTGGGGACAACCAAACCTATAAGTCTGGTATCAAAGAGTGGAGCACTCATACAGGACATCCTTGGTGTCTCAAGTCTAAGGACCAGATACACCACTAGGACTACGGAATCGCTGTCTGACAATAAGGCATCATCAACCATCCAGCATTCCGTAAGCGGATCAATCAGTGAACTCATTCTCCAATGAGCATCTGTACTGTATCCCTAGTGTCCCTACATGAGCAGCTATGAGACCAGCTGCATCCATCATATGGACGGGTATACAGCACACCAGTCTATCCGGTTATCACGATGTCCTTCTCGAGTAACCTATGACCGGGATTATTTAGGATATGTGTTTAAAGGTGAATCGATCTCATTATCGTGATCTCATCACGATCCGATTCCCATTGCATAAATCCAAGGACATCACAATATATATATGCACATATGCAATTGTTATAAAGTGATATACGCCAAAATATAATAAACAAAAAGATTCTGTATCAAGTCACACGTGTCATCACTAACGTGATTGGCTTGCTGGGCACCTATGACTAGCAATCTCCCACTTGACCTAAAGCCAATCACCTATGTGTCTGATCCCTATCAGACTCTTGTGACGCTCAAAGACAATCTGAGACAACGGCTTTGTCAGTGGATCTGCAATGTTATCTTCGGATGGAACTCTTTCCACTGCTACATATCCTCGGGTTACGATCTCTCAGATAAGTTGGAACCTCCTCAGAACACTTCTGATGAGACCCGGGTTCCCTTATTTGAGTAATCGCCCCGTTATTATCGCAATATAAGGAAGTCGACTTGTCGCTATCTGTATCGACTCCCAAATCTGTGATGAACTTCTTCACCCAGACTCCCTCCTTTGCTGCATCCGATGCAGCAATGTACTCCGCCTCTGTGGTTGAGTCAGCAGTGGTATCTTGCTTGGAACTCTTCCAGCACACTGCTCCTCCATTCAAGGTGTACACATACCCTGAATTCGACTTGCTATCATCGACATCATACTGAAAACTTGAGTCAGTGAAGCCTTCAACCTTAAGGCTATTACCTCCATATACTAGTAAAAGATCCTTAGTCCTTCTCAAGTACTTAAGGATACACTTTACTGCTTTCCAATGCTCCAAGCCTGGATCCGCCTGATACCTGCTCGTGACACTCAGAGCATGCGCTATATCAGGCCTAGTACATAGCATGGCATACATGATAGACCCTATTGCTGAGGCATAAGGTATCATATTCATGTTTGCCCTTTGGAATTTTCCATGCCAAACCTTTTGACAATGGTTTCTATGTACCTGGACTGGGACAAGCCAAGCATCCTCTTGGATCTATCTCTATAGATTCTAATCCCCAAGATATAGGATGCTTCCCCTAAGTCCTTCATGGAGAAGTGTCTAGATAACCAAGCCTTTACTGTGGATATCATTCCTACGTCATTCCCAATGATGAGGATGTCATCCACATATAACACCAAAAAGGTGATAGCGCTCTCACTTACCTTCCTGTACACACAAGGCTCATCTTCGTTCTTAACGAAGTCATAAGATATGATTGACTCATCAAATCTTATGTTTCAACTTCGGGAAGCTTGCTTTAGTCCATAAATAGATCTAAGCAACCTACACACCTTATCTGGGCAGTTCTTGGATACGAATCCCTCAGGTTGCATCATATACACTTCCTCCTCGAGGTTCCCATTGAGGAATGCGGTTTTCACATCCATCTGCCAGATCTCATAATCATAGTGTGCTGCAATAGCCAATAGAATTCTGATGGATTTTAGCATTGTTGCGGGTGAGAAGGTTTCGTCGTAGTCAACACCTTGCCTTTGACGATACCCTTTAGCCACTAGTCTTGCTTTATAGGTCTCTACCTTTCCATCTACTCCGATCTTTTTCTTAAAGATCCATTTGCAACCGATGGGTACAATACCTTCGGGCGCATCAACTAGGTTCGAAACCTTATTGGAGTACATAGAATCCATCTCAGAATTCATGGCTTCTTGCCACTTCCCGGAGTCTATACTCATAATAGCCTCCTCGTAGGTCTGAGGATCAATATCCTCAGCATCCTCTCCTCTAATATGTCCCACATATCTCTCAGGAGGATGAGATACTCTATCAGACCTGCGTAAAGTTGAAACTTGTGTATTAGATACCTGAACAGACTCGGGCTGTAGAGTGGTGCTTGAGCTTGGTTCTCTAACTTCGCTCAACTCTATCATTCTCCCACTATCTCCGCCAAGAATGTGTTCCTTCTCAAGGAACACTGCTCTATTAGCTACAAAGACCTTTTGGTCCTTGAGATGATAGAAGTAATACCCACAAGTTTCCTTGGGATATCCCACAAATATGCATCGCTCTGTCCTTGATTCTAACTTATCGGGGTTGTGTCTTTTAACGTGGGCTGGGCAGCCCCAAATCTTAACAACCTTAAGATCAGGCTTCTTCCCTTTCCATATCTCATATGGTGTAGACACTACCGACTTAGTTGGAACTCTATTCAGAAGGTAAGCTGCGGTTTCTAGGGCATATCCCCAGAATGAGATGGGTAGGTCAACGAAACTCATCATGGACCGTACCATATCTAATAAAGTACGATTTCTCCTTTCAGAGACACCATTGAGCTAAGGTGTGTAAGGAGGTGTCCATTGGGATAATATCCCATGGTCCTTGAGGAACTGAGTAAACTCTGTACTTAAGTACTCACCTCCTCGATCTGATCGAAGAGTTTTGATACTCTTTCCAGTCTGGTTCTCCACCTCATTCTTATACTCTCCGAATTTCTCAAAGGCCTCGGACTTGTACTTCATTAAGTACACATATCCATACCTTGAGAAATCATCAGTAAATGTAATGAAGTAGGAGTAACCTCCAATGGCATGAGTTGACATAGGTCCACATACATCACTATGTATGAGTTCCAACAACTCAGTGGCTCTCTCTCCAGTTCCACTAAATGGAGAATTGGTTAATTTTCCACGAATGCAAGGCTCACAAGTTGCATAAGACATATATTCGAATGGATCTAGATATCCATCATTTAGCAACTTTTTGAATCCTTCTTTCATGGATGTGACCTAGCCTACAATGCCATAGGTATGCACTGTTTAACTCATCTCATTTTCTTTTGGACACATTTACATTCATGATATGTGGAGTGGTGTCTAACATAAATAAACCATTATGCAATGTTCCTTTCGTGATGATCTTATCATCTAATAATATCGAACAACCATTGTTCTCAAAAACAAATTTATATCCACTAACTGTTAAACATGAAATGGAGATAATGTTTTTGATAATAGAAGGAACAAAATAACATGCATCTAATGCAATAAAAGCTCCACTAGGCAGATGTTGGGCGACCTCGCCAACAGCTAATACAGCAACTTTTGCTCCATTACCCATCTTGAGGTCCATCTCGCCTCTCTCTAGTCTCCTAGGCCTTGCCAGAACCTGCAACGAATTGCATATATGATAAGCACTACCGATATCCAATACCCATGTGTTATTATAAGAGTCTGACAAATGGAGACTGATCATGAATGTACCTGAAGCTTCATCAAGCTTTTGTTTCGCCCTTTCTGCAAGGTACTCTTTGCAGTTTCTCTTCCAGTGCCCATCTTTACCACAGTGGAAGCACTGGCCTTTGTCCTTTGTTGGGTCTTTCTTAGCAACCTTTGCTTTACCTTGTTTGCCCTTGCCCTTTCCCTTCTTAAGGGACCTTTCTACTTTCCTTTTCTTTCTGGTCTCACCAGTGTAGAGAACTGGCTTCTCTTTCTTAATAGTACTCTCTGCCTCCCTCAACATATTGAGGAGCTCTAGGAGAGTCACCTCAAGCTTGTTCATATTAAAATTCATTATGAACTGTGAAATGGAATCTGGTAGGGATTGAAGCACAATGTCCACACACAAGTTATCCTCTAGGACCATTCCTAGACCTGTGAGTTTCTCTATCCACTCAATCATCTTTAGGACATGGTTCTAAACCGGTGTCCCCTCAGTCATCCTAGCGCGAAAAAGGCTCTTGGATATCTCATATCGTTGAGTCCTTCCCTGTTCCTCAAATAATTTGCGGACATGTAGGAGAATGGATCTGGCATCCATCTTTTCATGTTGTCTCTGTAACTTTGGAGTCATAGAGCCCAACATATAGCACTGAGCAAGAGTGGAGTCATCAATGTACTTCACGTAGCGAGCGATCTCATCCTCGCTTGCCCCTTCTTCGGGCGTAGGCATCACTGTATCAAGGACGTACATGATTTTCTCCGCTGTGAGAACAATTCTCAAGTTACGGAGCCAATCCGTATAATTTGGACCAGTGAGGCGGTTGACATCAAGTATGCCACGTAAGGGATTTGAAAGCGACATTTTCTGAAAATAAAGATGCAGCAGAAATGAATAACATGCAGATTTTGCAAGAAATAAACTATCAAGATATGGACTTCTATCTTAATATGCTCCCACTATTTTACTAACGAGTCACGCGACACCCTCAGTACGTGAAACGGAAGTCTCCGGCAGACTTCTAGTGGGGATCAGGATCCAATCAGCGTCTTAGTGTAACCTCGAGGGACTCGACCAATCACACTAAGCCTAAAAGGTAGGCAACTCTTGCCGATCACAACTCCTTGTGATTCCCGTCCTGTTCGGCCTCCGAATCACCATGGCCTCGAGGGACTCGACCAACCATGATGCTCGGTTAAGTCAACACCTTCGTTACAAGATGAGTCTGATTTGATGATATACCCTCGAGGGACTCGACCAAGCAAACCATGCCCTCAGGTCACCGGTGACATCTCTATGTCGTAAGCAAGATAGCGAATCGCGATATAGGTGAGTCTCGAGGGACTCGACCAACTCAACCTACACCGGGAATCGGTTCCTACTCATAACGATGAAAGGCCACGTGGGTCAATCTAATTGCCTCACGTTTACCGACTTAATATTATCGAGAGATGTTTCTATGATTTGGTCTCCTAATATGACATGTCACACATATACATATTTAATATATATCTACATCGCATGCAAATATATATACATATCTAGTATGTGTATAAGCAATCACACCAGATGATCATGGACCACAACCTAATATGATTAGGCCCGAGCCAGTAGGCCTAATCACTCACATCAAGATCTATGTGTGCAACGGTGCATCTACATGCCCTGTGATCGTCCATCTCGTCCTCGTCGGTTTCATCGACATCTTGATGCATCTCCATGCAACACGATCGTCCGTCTCGTGGGTCCCGCTACTGCTTGGCTGCGGCTGCTGCTGCAGGTGGCTGCAAGCATGCAGATCGAGGGCAGCAACTGTTGCTGCCCTTCCTCGCTTTTGCGTCAATGATTTTGACGTCAAAATTCTTCCTAAACACAACACACGCAGTTCAAAACCAATCATTCGCACGAACAACCAGGCTCTGATACCACTGTTGGGAAATCATTGGGGGCAACATCATATTCGTAGCAGAAGAACAAGAAAACAAAAATCAATTCATATTTGGAATACTTACTAGTTATTTCCTTAATTCATATCAACAAACAAGGAAGTAGATTAGGATTTCCTTAAATTATAATAACAAGTAAGGAAAGAAAATCAATTCCTAACTTAAATATTTGATGTGATTACATTTCTCCCCTCCTATAGAAAATTTGGTCCCCAAATTTAGCTTACCTTAATAGAATAGATGAGGATACTGCTCCCGCATATCTTCTTCTCTTTCCCATGTTGCCTCTTGGTCTGAATGGTGTTGCCAACAAATCTTTACCAAAGGTTTAATTTTGTTCCTTAGAACATGTTCTTTTCTTTCCAAGATCTGGGTTGGTTGTTCTCTAACAGTGGCATCATCTCGTAATTGTAGAGGTTGGTAAAATGTGACATGTGATGGATCCCTGATATATCTTCGAAGCATTGACACGTGGAATACATCATGGATGCTAGCCAAAGCTGGGGGCAATGCCAATCTGTATGCTACAGGCCCAACCTTTTGTAAGATCTCAAATGGGCCAATAAATCTTGGGGCTAACTTTCCCCTTTGACCAAACCTCATAACTCCCTTGGTTGGCGACACTTTTAAGAAGACGTGCTCACCAACTTCGAACTCTAGATCTCTTCGCCTTCGATCTGCATAACTTTTCTTACGACTTTGAGCTGTTAATAATCTTTGACGTATAATTCGAATATTATCAACATCTTTTTGAATTAATTGAGGCCCCAAAAGCTTCCGTTCTCCCACCTCATCCCAATATACAGGTGATCTGCACTTTCTTTCATAAAGAGCTTCAAATGGAGCCATCTGTATGCTAGAGTGGTAACTATTATTATAAGAAAACTCAATTAGATGTAAGTGCATATCCCAACTCCCACCAAAGCACATGCTCTTAAGAGATCTTCAAGAGTTTGTATTGTCCTTTCAGATTGACCATCAGTTTGGGGGTGAAAAGCTGTACTAAATTTTAACTGCGTGCCCAAAGATTTTTGTAGACTTCCCCAAAATTTGGAGGTGAATCTTGGATCTCTATCTGAGATAATGCTAACAGGCACCCCATGATATCGAATGATTTCCTTAATATATAAGCTTGCTAGTTTATCCAATGAATACTTCTTGTTAGTAGGAAGGAAGTGAGCAGATTTAGTAAGTCTGTCTACTATTACCCAAATTCCGTCATATCCTTTCACAGTCTTGGGTAATCCTGTCACAAAATCCATAGTGAGTTGCTCCCACTTCCATTCAGGAATCGAAATCCTTTGCAACTTTCCCGCAGGTACTCGATGTTCTATCTTCACCTGTTGACATATCAGACATTTAGAAACAAACTCTGCTATATCTCTCTTCATACCACGCCACCAATAGTTTTGGCATAAATCTCGATACATCTTAGTAGTCCCGAGATGGATATTAAATTTTGATCTATGTGCCTCCTCTAATAATTGCATCTTTACTGGATGGCTTTCGGGAACACAAAGTCGATTGTGGAATGTAATAGAACCATCTTCGGCTTGGAGGAATTCAGGTCTAGATCCTTGAGCTATTTCCTTAACTATCATTTGAAACTTGAACGGAGGAAGAGGCCAAAGAAGAGGAAGGCAACCAAGGATGAATCAAGAACTTCCAAAGGTGAAACGATGAATTGGACTTTGACGGGCTTCGACTACAAGGTAAGTAACTCAACTCTCTTGAATTATTTTAAAATTACTTGAAGTCTTTTAGGAGTGCTTAATTTAGATAGTAGGAATAGGAAATAAAAAATTGTTTTTCAAAAATTATATCATGTTTTTCTTTTTAGCATCTTTGAAAAATTAAAAATTTGATCATAAAAAGTATATTGCTAAGGTTTCATGCATGTTATGTTTTGAAATATTGAATGATGTATGCAACATTAGGGATGATAATTATATGATATGTGATAATGCTTAGGATTAATTCATGCATGTGTATCTTGATGATTTTATGTCATGCATGAGTTTTTGAAGTAAATGTTGATTTGAAACTCTCATTTTAGATTAACATGTTTTTGGTCTAATCATTTTTATGACGAATTAAGATGACATTCTCATGACATATTAAGATGAGATAGTGCATGTACATCTATGTATAAATTTCTTGATAGTCTTTTGATGATAGATGTTATATCATGATGTGTTTGGTCTTGACGGCTTCATGACGAAACTTATGTTTCGATTTTAAATGATGATACATGTTTTCACAAAAGACTTGAATACCCTCACATGAAATCAATTGTATGAAATGAAAAAAATTTCTATCCTATTGAGATTAATGAATTTATTTTACCAGTCTTGTGAATCTCATGAAAATAAACATGATGAATATTTTGAAAATAAATGAGTGTATCATGCATTTGGTCTTAATGATTTCTCTTTAACATACTTTTTGAAATCATACTTGATGATGAATATCAAGATATTAAAAGGATGTTATCATGGAATCATGCTTGATGATTTGTTTTCTACCTTTTCATCTTAAATGTTGACACTTGTTTTATTAAAGGTAAAGGCATGCTTATAAGAAGCAAATCACATGAATAGAAATTTATAAAAATGAAATGCGATTCTCTATCTTATCGTCTTTTCAATAAATCTATGCTTGTCATGTATGAATTTATTGAATGTGACTTTGAGGATGATTTCGGATTTCACAAATGCTTGATTCGTACTTATGACATGAGACACATTTTAAATATGAATCATGTTCAATGCTTCAATCATGTTACATCTCCTTTAATTCATTTTATTCTCCTAGATTTATTTACTAAAGAGGAGAATCTTCTGAATGAATGAAATGATACAAATGAATCACTTATTGATATATCTTTTTGAAATATCTTTTTGTTGAATCTCATATTTTGATGATGAAACTACTTGATATATGTTTATGATTTAATCTGCGTTTTGAGTGATGCAGGATGCCTCGATCAGGATAAGACAATTAAAGCAGGAAAATCATGTTGTGCCGGAGGAACATGTTAGAAGATTGGACGTCGGGCCGGTGGATCGGTCGACGTATCGATAGAAGGCTTCGGGCTGTGGACTCGGGCATCGGGCCAAGAAGAGCGGGTATTGTGCCAAGGATATCGGAGTTGCAGAGCTAACTGGCCGATTGGGCAATAGGCCGCAGGAAAGGACGATGCGTCGAAGAATCAGACGAAGCGTTGAGGGACCAATGACATGCCGGACAACTTGGTTAATTGCTTAGGATTAATTGTCTCGATCGAAGTTTTTGTTTTGAGTGTGCAGGATTAACTATGATGGAAGAAAGACATGCAGCAGGAGTTGCGCCGGAGTCAAGACAATGATCACGTTGGGAGTTCGAGAGTTCGACGGAAGTTCGGACAGTCGTCAGAGGTTCTGCGGGAACAAATCCGAGAAGTCCAGAAGCTTGCCAAAGGAGCTCGTCGGAACTTGCCAAGTGGATCGTCGCAAGTCTAGGAGTTTGTCGGAAGTTCGCAGGAGGATCACCGAGGGTTCGTCGGATGATCGACGGAAGTTCGCCGGAAACTTGCCAGAAGAAGCGATTGACGCACCGGAGCAAGCTGCAGAATATGTCTTAGGAAATAATCGTAGTTAGCACATTGATTAAGTTAGAAATGGGAGGTGATCCCATTAGCTTAATCTTGGGGCAATTGGGCCCCTGAAGAACTCAAATTGGGTCGAATGGTTCAACCCATTCGGACCCAGGTTGCTGTGGGAGGTGCAACCGCCCAGGCAGAGAGGTAGCATCGCCCAGGCTATGTCTCCCAGCGAGACTGGGAGGTGCAACCGCTCCAGCCAAGAGGTGGCACCGCCCCGGGCTCAGTCTCCGAGCGAGACTGGGCGGTGCAACCTCTTTTGCCAAGAGGTAGCACCGCTAGAGCTCAAGTTTCGAGCTTTGCCAGGCGGTGCAACCTCTCCAGTCAGGCGGTGCAACCGCCTGAGCTCGGTCTTCGAGCTCTGGCAGAGAGGTGCAACCGCCCCTGACAGAGGTAGCACCGCCCAGAGGCTCAGTCTTCGAGCTCTGCCAGGCGGTGACACCTCTCCAGTCAGGAGGTGCAACCGCCTGATCCCGGAATTCCGGGATTTGATCGTTTTGAGCTCCAAATTTGAACTGGGTTGGGGCCTATAAATACCCCACCCATTCAGCACTGAAAAGATAGAGACCTACACCGAATTCTTGATCTTTTCTGTGATTCTAAGAGCTCAAATTTGTGTAAAGTCCAAAAGTTCTCCTCTTTCTGTTCTTCAAGTCTTGAGTTGTAAAGAGAGGAGAGAAAGGTTCTGTAAGGGTTGTCTCCTGAGCCTGTCAAAAGGAGTGAAACTGTAAAAGGGCAGTTGGCCTTCGCCTATTGAAGGAAGGCCTCTAGTTGACGTCGGTGACCTCGTCGGTGGAGGAAGCCAAAAGTGGAGTAGGTCAAGACTGACCGAACCACTCTAAATCTCTGGTTTGCTTTTATTTTGAGCACTTTATCATTACTGCAAACCTCCTACATAGCTACTGCTCTCTGCGCTTTTACGAACAAGTTTCTAAGCTCTGATCTTTCTGAATCTGCATTCAGACGTAAATCGGTGTTTTCGTACGATCTTTACATTGCAGTTTACATTTACGTTTTGTTTCTATTTATAACTGCAAACTGTCTTCTGCGCTTTTACGAACGAGTTTCTTTGCAGTTTACGTTTACGTTTTGATTCCATTTATAACTGCAAACTGCGTAAACTACGCTTAGACGCAATCTGCGCTTAGACGCAAACTGCGCTTAGACTTAAACTGCGCTTAGACGCAATCTGAGCTTAGACGCAAACTGCGCTTAGATGCAAACTGCGCTTAGATGCAATATGCATTTAGACGCAAACTGCATTTAGACGCAAACTGTATTTAGACGCAAACTGCGTAAACTGCGCTTAGACGCAAACTGTGTTTAGACGTAAACTGCACTTAATCATAAGTAATCTTAGAATCAGCTTTTGCATCAAAATAGTTTTTATCGAACGAACGCAGCTTTCGTTTTTAATCGCTGAAAGATTTCCGCTGCACTAATTCACCCCCCCCCCCCCCTCTTAGTGCTCTCGATCCTAACAATTGGTATCAGAGCCCGGTATTTCTCATTTCGGACTTACACCCGAGAGAAATGGCTCTTCGTGGCTTTCAAGAGGGCTTTTCGGTTTTTCGTCCACCGTTGTTTAATGGATTGGACTACACCTATTGGAAGACCCGAATGAGGATCTTTCTTATTTCTATGGATGTTGAACTTTGGAATCTTGTCGAAAACGATTTTTCGAAGTCTTCTCTTCCAATGATCGAATGGTCGGATTTAGAGAAGAAGCATTTTTCTTTAAACGAAAAGGCTATGAATGCCTTATTTTGCGCTTTGGACAAAAATGAGTTCAGTCGGGTTTCTTTGTGCGAAACGGCTTTCGATATTTGGCGCACTCTTGAAATCACGCATGAGGGAACTAGTAGAGTCAAAGACTCGAAAGTTAATATTTTACTGCATGATTTCAAGCTTTTTCAAATGAAGCCAAGCGAAACCATTGGTGACATGTACACCCGTTTTACGGATGTCGTCAATGGTTTAAGAGCTCTTGGCAAATGTTTTTTGAATTCTGAACTTGTGAACAAGATTTTGCGTTCTCTTTCTAAGAAGTGGGATTCAAAAGTAACGGCTTTACAAGAAACAAAAGATTTAAATATTTTTTCACTTGAAGAACTAATTGGTTCATTGATCACATATGAAATGACGTGCAATGCACGTGAAGAACTTGAGAATCACCTTCCAAAGAACAGGAAGGATTTGGGACATAGAACATTTGAAGACCACTCGAGCATAAGCTCAAGTGATGGTGAACTTAAACTACAAATGAAACAAAAATTAAAAAGTAAAAAGAACGGAACTACTTGCTTTGAACGCAAGAAGAAGAACAAAAATTGGGATGAATCGAGCTCCTCCGAAGACGAGGAGAAAATCAACAAAGGCGAGGTGGCAAACTACGCCTTTACGCCTTTCGACACTGAGGTAATCAAAATGCCTTTAATTTACTTTGAAATTACATGATGCTTTTCATAAAGCATTTTTCTTTTTTATTTAATTTTCTTGAAAATTGCATGTTTAATAATTTTATAATGAAAATACAAACAATTAGGAATCATGCTTATCATTCTAGTAATTTTGAAAATAATCATGAAAATTGCATGTTTATGATAAACAAAATGATTTTGATTAAAAATACCTTATGAAATCATGCTATATGTGGTTGAGAAGTAATAATGTGTATCATGTTGATTTCCATTGTTATTTCTCGATTTTGAGTATATGAAATCATGTTTAATTTGAAGTTATGATTAATGAGTATATATTTTTGAAATTATGTATGATGATTCTTGATATTTATGGATTATCGATTTTCATGATAATAATAGTGGCTTTAAAAAAAAAAAAATTGATGCATATTTTCATAAATGAAAAGGCATGCTAACATGAAATCGACCACTTAAAATGAAACACTTAAAAAGGGGGAAAATATATTATCAATGAAATCATGAATCTATTTATGTTATAAATTTTGTGAGCCATAAAAATGATTTTGATGATTTAAATTTGAAATGAGTTTTATCAAAATCATGATCTTGATTTATCAAATTGAATGAATTGAAAATGAATGATGATTTTTCTCTTGAATGATTGTGACTTGTATTCCGTATATTCATGACATGATTTTTATGCAATTCTTTGTATTCATGAAATATTTATCTCATCACCCAATTATTTCTTTTCAATATTCCTCAAGTGATGATATGAATGCATGAGATATTCATGAATTTATTTTGATGTATGCAAATGAGAAGTTTCGATCATGCATGGTAGGATGCAATGTGACAAATTAATACCATGATGATTTGAAATATTTATGATTTGGAATGATGCATATGATTTTTATTATGATAATGTATGATGTGTATCATGAATGCTTAAAAAAAAATTAAATAAATAAATATTTATATCATGTTAGATGGTTTTACATATTATGCATGATAAGCTATAGTGATGAGTGAAACAATGATTGAAATAATATAAATGATAATTTGGAATCATGCATATAAAATGAGTTTATATGTTTTGAAAATGTGCATGTTTTAATTTGAAAATATAATGATGCACAAATGAAATTGATACTAACCTTTGTCATGATTTAAAAATTAATGTAAAGGGTTTTTTCCCTTCTTTTTGACCAATGACTAAAGGGGAGATAGCTAGCTTGCACAATTCAAGAAGAAAGCAAAAATTACACTTCTCAAAAGAGAAGAAAATGCTATCTTGCCTATCTCAAGAAGCAAAAAGTTATCTTACACATCTAGCAAAACTTATATTTCAAGAAGCAAGAGTTGCTTTCTTGAACATCTCAAAATTGCTAGCTTGCTGGCCTTAAAATGTAAAAATTTTTTGCTAGCTTGTATATGGTAAACTTGCTATCATACTACCATGATGATGAGCATGCCTTATCTTCATGATTATATTTGAAAAACTATGGCAAAAATATGTCCGAATGATTAAACGTGTTAAAATTATTTTTCGGACTTTTTTGATTGAATGATCAAATCACTTGATTGCCATAATGATTTTACACAATTACTTGCCATGATTACATGTTGGAAATTATGTGCCTGAATACAAAAATTTTCATGATAATAAGCATGTTTTACCTTCATGATTATAATTGAATATCTCTAGTAAAACCCTGTCCGAATGTATGAAAGTATCAAATTTCATTTTCGGATTTTCTTGATCCTAACAATTGGATTTTCTTGATACATTATCCTCTTCCGAACTTAACAAGCATATGTCATATCAAGTTTAATTCACATCATTAATTTTTGACATATGGAATCATCTAGCAAATGCACTTATCATGTGAAAAATATTTTTCGAGAAACATATTTGATGATTCCCTCTTATAAAAGGAAAATATTTTTACATACAAGGATTTGACTCACTTACATATCTTAATCCTTGCAAAAATGAAGTGTGCTTTAATATCTTATCGATTTGAACTTCACATATGGCTTTCCTCCTTCATGTAAAAAGATAACAAATAAAAAGGAAGAAGCAATAAAAGCTATCTCCATGTCATGTTTTCCTCGAGATGTTTGCATAATTGGTATCCTATCACTCACTATTGGAAAATGACATGAACCAACTTATGGCATCGCACTTATATTTAAAATTTGCTTATATCGTTCTCCTTGTTGTTGATGACAAAGGGGGAGAAATATATAAATTGATACTATGAGTGCCATATTTGAAGAATATGAATAGATGTTATGAATGCCATATTATGATGAGATATCAAAAGCAGCATTCATATGAATAGGTGCTATGAATGTCATATCATGTTAAGATATCAAGAACTTGAATCGTAATTTGACATGTTGATATCTTACCATTTGATGATAGCAAACTTGCATGATGATAACAATAGATATTATGTTTTTCATGCAATAAGTTAAACTTATATCACAAACACTTGATTGTGGTACTTCTCCATTTTGTTGATGACAAAGGGGGAGAAGTATGTTGATGACATGACATGTTATGCATAAGTTTATGATAACATGTTGCTTGGATTTTTGAATCCAAAAGTTTCTATCAATATGGCATATTGATAGGGGGAGTTTGTTTAAACTCTGGGAGTTAAGGTTAACTCCGTTTATGATGACATGTTACTTAGATTTTTGAATCTAAGAGTTTCTATCAAAATGGCATATTGATAGAGGGGGAGTTTGTTTCAACTCCGGGAGTTAAGTTTAACTCCGTCATCAAGTGGTTGTCATCATCAAAAAGGGGGAGATTGTTGAATCTCGTATTTTGAAGATGAAACTACTTGATATATGTTTATGATTTAATCTGCGTTTTGAGTGACGCAGGATGCCTCAATCAGGATAAGACAATTAAAGCAGGAAAATCATGTTGTGCCGGAGGAACATGTCAGAAGATTGGACGTTGGGCCGGTGGATCGGTCGATGTATCGACAGAAGGCATCGGGCTGTGGACTCGGGCATCGGGCCAAGAAGAGCGGGCATTGTGCCAAGGATATCGGAGTTATGGAGCTAACTGGCCGATTGGGCAATAGGCCGTAGGAAAGGACGATGCGCCGAAGAATCGGACGAAGCGTTGAGGGACCAATGACATGCCGGACAACTTGGTTAATTGCTTAGGATTAATTGTCTCGATCGAAGTTTTTGTTTTGAGTGTGCAGGATTAACTATGATGGAAGAAAGACATGCAGCAAGAGTTGCGCCGGAGTCAAGACAATGATCACGTTGGGAGTTCGAGAGTTCGACGGAAGTTCGGACAGTCGTCGGAGGTTCTGCGGGAACAAATCCGAGAAGTCCAGAAGCTTGCCAAAGGAGCTCATCGGAACTTGCCAAGTGGATCGTCGCAAGTCCAGGAGTTTGCCGGAAGTCCGCAGGAGGATCACCGAGGGTTCGTCGGATGATCGACGGAAGTTCGTCGGAAACTTACCGGAAGAAGCGATTGACGCACCGGAGCAAGCTGCAGAATATGTCTTAGGAAATAATCGTAGTTAGCACATTGATTAAGTTAGAAATGGGAGGTGATCCCATTAGCTTAATCTTGGGGCAATTGGGCCCCTGAAGAACTCAAATTGGGTCGAATGGTTCAACCCATTCGGACCTAGGTTGCTGTGGGAGGTGCAACCGCCCAGGCAGAGAGGTAGCACCGCCCAAGCTATGTCTCCCAGCGAGACTGGGAGGTGCAACCGCTCCAGCCAAGAGGTGGCACCGCCCCGGGCTCAGTCTTCGAGCGAGACTGGGCGGTGCAACCTCTTCTGCCAAGAGGTAGCACCGCTAGAGCTCAAGTTTCGAGCTATGCCAGGCGGTGCAACCTCTCTAGTCAGGCGGTGCAACCGCCTGAGCTCGGTCTTCGAGCTCTGGCAGAGAGGTGCAACCGCCCCTAACAGAGGTAGCACCGCCCAGAGGCTCAGTCTTCGATCTCTGCCAGGCGGTGCAACCTCTCCAGTCAGGAGGTGCAACCGCCTGATCCCGGAATTCCGGGATTTGATCGTTTTGAGCTCCAAATTTGAACTGGGTTGGGCCCTACAAATACCCCACCCATTCAGCACTGAAAAGATAGATACCTACACCGAATTCTTGATCTTTTCTGTGATTCTAAGAGCTCAAATTTGTGTAAAGTCCAAAAGTTCTCCTCTTTCTGTTCTTCAAGTCTTGAGTTGTAAAGAGAGGAGAGAAAGGTTCTATAAGGGTTGTCTCCTGAGCCCGTCAAAAGGAGTGAAACTGTAAAAGGGCAGTTGGCCTTCGCCTATTGAAGGAAGGCCTCTAGTTGACGTCGGTGACCTCGTCGGTGGAGGAAGCCAAAAGTGGAGTAGGTCAAGACTGACCGAACCACTCTAAATCTCTGGTTTGCTTTTATTTTGAGCACTTTATCATTACTGCAAACCTCCTACATAGCTACTGCTCTCTGCGCTTTTACGAACAAGTTTCTAAGCTCTGATCTTTCCGACTATGCATTCAGACGTAAATCGGTGTTTTCGTACGATCTTTACATTGTAGCTTATATTTACGTTTTGATTCTATTTATAACTGCAAACCGTCTTTTGCGCTTTTACGAACGAGTTTCTTTGCAGTTTACGTTTACGTTTTGATTCCATTTATAACTGCAAACTGCGTAAACTGCGCTTAGATGCAATCTGCGCTTAGACGCAAACTGCGCTTAGACTCAAACTGCGCTTAGACGCAATCTGAGCTTAGACGCAAACTACGCTTAGATGCAAACTGCGCTTAGATGCAATCTGCATTTAGACGCAAACTGCATTTAGACGCAAACTGTATTTAGACGCAAACTGCGTAAACTGCGCTTAGACGCAAATTGTGTTTAGACATAAACTGCACTTAATCATAAGTAATCTTAGAATCGGCTTTTGCATCAAAATAGTTTTTATCGAATGAACGCAGCTTTCATTTTTAATCGCTGAAAGATTTCCGCTGCACTAATTCACCCCCCCCCCCCCCCCCCTTAGTGCTCTCGATCCTAACACTTTTTAATGTGATGTTGATAATTTGAGATGACTGTTGGAATTCATGACATGAGATAATTGAATCCTTGACTTACTCTTTATATGGCTTGAAAATAGATGTTTAAAATATTGCTTGATGAGTTGTTGAATAAGATTTTACCTTTACGTCTTGAACTTTCATGCTTATCTTGATTTGGCATATAAAGACTAAGGTATGCTTAGATGAAAAAGAATCACTTAAAAAATGTCTTTCCCATCTGATCGAGATTAATGATTTCATGATATTTTATGAATCTCGAAATTGATTTTGATGACTTGATTATGAGTTTCAAGTTAACGATTTGACTTGAATGAGTTTTATCTAAATCATAATCTTGATCTTGCAAAATTGGAATCACAAATAATATCTTTTGGTATTCATGAATTGATACTCACAATATGAAAGTATTGGTATTCATGACTTAAATTTGATTGAAACATTGCATGCTTAAATTAATCACTCTCCTATGTTTCAAAAATTCTTTAAATGCCTTATGTGATAATTGAAAATTAATTTGCTTTATGATGAATCACAAATCATGACTTGATCTATGATACTGATATATTTTAATCATGATCCTTGGTTGTATAATTCTTTTGCTCTATTAAAAAGATTTGTCAAATGAATCATGTCCTTCTTGAATTTTCTTGATATCATGACATGATTTTGTAATATGGCTTGTATAATGATTAAATTTTTTAGCCATTGATTTCTCCCTTCTTTTCGATAATGATAAAGGGGGAGTTAGTTTACTAGCCTGCATATTTCAAAGGAAGGAAAATTTGTTAGCTCGATCATTTTATTGAAAGAACTTGCTATCATGAACACTACCAATGAATTGCAAATCTTGCAATATAAAGAGAAGCAAAGAATTGCTATCTCGAAAGAGGCAAAAAATGCAAAACTTAGAAACCTTGCAATATAATTGCTCTTGCCATGCTTTGTATCAAAAATAGGTTGATATCCTTAAAAGCACCGCATTAAATTTTTTAGTGTATCGCAATGTATCACATGTATCGTAAATTAAAATTCTTGAGACTATTATCATATCATGTTTAATAATTGATGTCTTTTAAGACATAATTTCTTTGTATTGTTGTCTTGTATGTATCATGTGATGATTGAAATATTGATTGATGCAAATTCATAGTTTATGTAAAAGTCTAAATCATTGGTTCATCTCCTTCTTTTCGGCAATGACATAGGGGGAGAAAGATTGCTAGCTCAAGGCAAATGCTGGCTAGCTTGTACTCTTCTATTCTTTTTGACAAAAACAAAGGGGAGAAAGCTTTTGCTAGTCAAAATATACAAAGAAAAGCAAAGTGCAATCTTGCACAAGAAGCAAATGTTGAATTGCCATGATTGAACTTAAGAATCTTGCTATGCTTTTGTGCTTATATGTTGTGATGAAAAGCTAGCTTGTATGTAGTAAAACTTGCATATCGTAAAAATTGCTAGCTTATAGTCTAAAGAGAAGCAAACAATTGCTATCTCAAAAAAAGCTAAACATGCTAAACTTGCACTTTGCAACAGAAGCAAAATTGCGAGCTCAAACATTGCAAAGGAAGCAAAAATTTGCTAGCTTGCAACTTGCATATTTCAAGAAGCAAGAGTTGCCTTCTTGAACATCTCTAATTTGCTAGCTTGCATGATATAGAAGTTGCTATCTCAAAAGAAGCAAAAGTGCTATCTTGTATGTTGTAAAACTTGCATATCTAAAACTTGATAACTTGAATGTTCTAAGCATGATATAACACTTGCTAAATTTTCTAGCTTCAAAACTGCATGATGATAAAACCTGATATTATGTTTTTCATGCAATGAGTTGAACTTATATTACAAACACAAGAATAATTGTACTTCTTTTTGTTGATTACAAAGGGGGAGAAGTATGTTGATAACATGACATGTTATGCATAAGTTGATGATGACATGTTGCTTGGATTTTTGAATCGAAGAGTTTCTATCAATATGGCATATTGATAATGGGAGTTTGTTTAAATTCCGGGAGTTAAGGTTAACTCCGTCATCAAGTGGTTGTCATCATCAAAATGGGGGAGATTGTTGAATCTCGTAATTTGATGATGAAACCACTTGATATATGTTTATGATTTAATCTACGTTTTAAGTGACGCAGGATGCTTCGATCAGGATGAGACAATTAAAGCAGGAAAAACCATGTTGTGCCAGAGGAATATGTCAGAAGATTGGACGTCGGGCCGGTGGATCGGTCGACATATCGATAGAAGGCTTCGGGCCGTGGACTCGGGCATTGGGCCAAGAAGAGCGGGTATTGTGCCAAGGATATCGGAGTTACAGAGTCAACTGACCAACTGGGTAATAGGCCGCAGGAGAGGACGATGCGCCGAATAATCGGACGAAGCCTCGAGGGACCAATGACATGTCGGACAACTTGGTTAATTGCTTAGGATTAATTGTCTCGATCGAAGTTTTATTTTACATGTGCAAGATTAACTACGATGGAAGAAAGACATACAGTAGGAATTGCGTCGGAGTCAAGACCATGATTACGTTGGGGGTTCGAGAGTTCAACGGAAGTCCGGACGGTCGTCGGAGGTTCTGCGGGATCAAATCCGAGAAGTCCAAGAGCTTGCCAAAGAAGCTCATTGGAACTCGCCAAGTGGATTGTCGCAAGTCCAGGAGTTTGCCGGAAGTCCGTTGGAGCATTGCCGAAGGTTCGTCGGAAGTTCGCCGGAAGCTCGCTGAAAAAAGCGATTGACGCATCGGAGCAAGTTGTAGTAAATATCTTAAGAAATATCATAGTTAGCATATAGATTAAGTTAGGAATGGGAGATGATCCCATTAACTTAATCTGGGCGCAATTGGGCCCTCGATAGACCCAAATTGGGCGGAATAGATCAACCCATTCGGACCAGAATTCCTACTAGGCGGTGGCACCGCCCAGGAGATGGTCTCCCAGGAAAGCTGGGTGGTGCAACCGCCCAGGTCAGGCGGTGGCACCGCTTGGGCTCAGTCTTCGAGCGAGACTGGGCAGTGCAACCGCCCCAGTCAAACGGTGGCACCGCCCGGGCTCAGTCTCCGAGAGAGACTGAGCGGTGCAACCACCCCTGTCAGGCTATGGCACTGTTAGAGCTCGGTTTCCGAGCTCTATCAGGCGGTTGTACCGCCCCAGTTAGGAGGTAGTACCGCCAGGACTCCGGAAATCCGGGAAAAGATAATTTTGAGCTCCAAATTCAAACCAGTTTGGGGCCTATATAAACCCCACCCTTTCCTGCATGAAAGGGCAACCAAAAGCACCAAAAATCCAATATTACTCTGTGATTTTTAGAGCTCAAATTTGTTGTAAAGGCTAGAAGTTCTCCTCCCTCTTTTCTTCTAAGTTTTGATCTTTCAAGAGAGGAGAGAAAAGTTTGTAAGGGTTGTCTCCTAAGCCTGTCAAAAGGAGTGAAACTTAAAAGGGTGGTTGGCCTTCGCCTATTGAAGGAAGGCCTCTAGTGGACGTCGGTGACCTCATCGGAGGAGGAAGCCAAAAGTGGATGTAGGTCAAGATTGACCGAACCACTCTAATCTCGATTTACATTTACTTTATGTTCTCTATCTTAACTGCAAATTACCTCCATAGCATTACTTTAACTGCACTTCGCCTAATCTAAGTTAAAGTGATTTTTGAATCGGCTTTCTTACTGAAATCATTTTTATCGTATGAACATTGTTTTAAATCATCGAAAATTTTCCACTGCACTAATTTCCACACACCCCCCCTCGCCCCCCCCCACCCCTCCCTTAGTGCTCTTGATCCTAATAGCTTCTGCCATAGTAGGTCTTGGTTCGATCGCTGTTGTGGGAGTATGAGTCCGTCATGGTAGCTTTCGCCTTAGTAGGTCTTGGCTCAACTGCTTAGGCGGGAGTATGAGTCCATCATGGCGACTTCCGCTATAGCAAGTCTTGGCTCAACCACTTGGGCGGGAGAGTGAGTCGGCCGTGGCGACTTCCATCGTAGCGGGTGTTGAATCTGATTATGAAATCAATTGATAAATTAATGATCTAATCTATGTGTTGAGATAAGTGATCTAAGACTAACTATGATTATGAAAAAGATAAAACATTTAAAGAAGAATTGAATATTGGGCCAGAGTCAATGATTAGACATCAGGCCAGATAAATCAGGGGATACACCAAAGGATCAGACGATTCAGTGAAAGCTCATCGAAAGTTTGCTGAGAGTTCATCGAAAGCTCACCAGAAGTTCATCGGGAGCTTGCCGAAAGCTCACCGAGAGTTCATCGAAAGCTCATAAGAAGTTCACTGAGAGTTCGGTTGAACAATTAATGTGCCAGACAACTTTAATTTCAATTAGTTTTGGGAGAAATCCTACTAACTCAATTAGGGGCTAATTAGGTTATAAACAAGGTTGAATTAGGCTAGTTGGATGGCTCATTCAGCCACTTGGAGACATATCAGGCGGTGGCACCACCTAGATTGGGTGATGGAACCGCTTGAGGCTTAGCCTCCCAAGTGATCTAGGCAATGGTACTATTGGCAGTTAATGCTGCCAAGCGGTGGTACCGCCAGAATCCAATCTCCAAGGATCTGTTAAGTGATGGTACCACTCATACTGGGCAGTGGTATTGGCAGTACCCTAGAAACCTAGGATGAGACACCTTTTGGCTCTATCTTTAAAGTCATTAGGGCCTATAAATACCCCTCTTTCCTGCATAAAAGAACACGAAAGTGTGAACAAAAGTCTTGAGATTTTAGGTTGTAAATGTTAGGATCGGAGCTGCACTAAGAGGGGGGGGGGTGAATTAGTGTAGCGGATTAAAACGTCGGTTTTGACAAATCTTTTGTACGATAAAAATCGAACTAGGAAGTGCTTAACTTGAAAGCATATTCGTAAAGTTGTGCAGCAAAGGTAATGAGAAAATAAAGCACGTAAGAAGGTTTGCAGCAATGTAAATAGCAATAATGAAATGCAAACCAGAGATCACGCCAATTTTAAAGTGGTTCGGTCAAATGACCTACATCCACTTACGAGGCCCTCTTCGATGAGGCTCCCACCTTCCACTAGCAAATCTCTTGAAGGGGAAGGGCAAATACCCCTCTTACAACTTTTTACAAGCGGTTCACACTCGTACAAATTTTCAGCAAGAAAGAATGAGGTGAACACTCTAGCAAATTGAAAACAAGACTTGCTAAATAGGCCTCAAGAGGATTCAAATTTGGCCTCGAAAATTTAAATTCTCTTTGGTTCCCGATGCTGGCGGTGCCACCGCCTGTCAATGTCTAACACTGATAGTGGACTGACGGTGCCACCGCCCAGCCAAGCGGTGCCACCGCCTGGCTCTCGGGTGCTGGGCGGTGCCATCGCCCAGCCAGGCGATGCCATCGCCTGGCTCTCGGGTGCTGGACGGTGTCACCTCCTAGTTTGGCGGAGCCACCGCCAGACCCTTCGGTTCACTGGTTGGGCTTTAAATTTAGCCCAAACCAAGTCTAATTTTGGGCCCAATTGGCCCCTAACTAGGATATATGATTATCTTTTAATCCTAATCCTAATTACATATGAACTACATAACAAAAAACATCCAAGCAAGTTTTCAACCGCGAACGTCGAGTCTTGTTCCGGCGAGCTTTCCGACGAACTTCTTCCGACGGACTCCCAGCAAGCTCCCGATCTTGTGATGACTTCAACGAGTAGCCGAGCCTTCTCGGTGATCTCCGCGAACCTCCGACGATCTCTTCGGCGAACTTTCGAAAATTTCGATAGGTTCCCGATTTCTTCTCGGTTGGTTCCGGCAGCATCTCCGATGATTCTTCGGACTCTTAAACGTCCATCGAACTTGCCTCCGGTATTCTTGCTTTATGTTTTCTGATTATCGTAGTTAATCCTACACACTTAACTCAATAATATGGATTAGATCAATTAACCCATCAATTGATTTTATCATCAAAATCTGAGATTCAACTATCTCCCCCTTTTTGATGATGACAATCAATTGATGACGGAGTTAAACATAACTCCCCCTATCTATATGCCATATTATGAGAAGATAAAAACACTTGAATTCCATCTCATTGAATTCAAGCATAAACCGATAAGTTCTAACCGTAGAACTTATCGTTATTCTCATTAAGCAATAGTAAATATAAAATTTCGATGAAAATAATTTTCAAGTCAAATGATAAGGGACGATTTTTACTACGATAGGAGATAAAGATTTTCAACATGAATTTCATGATATAGATGTAAGGCATGCTTTCAATATGATTAATCAATCTTGCGATATTCTTAAAGATTTTGCAAGGCATATGAGATATTTGTATTATACAAGCTCTTGTAATTCATATAAGTCATGTTATCAATGCACATAAGACATTTTCATTAAGTCATGCTATCGAAATGGTATAAGTCATCACTTAGTCATCACTTCTCCCCCTTTGTCATCAACAAAAAGGGAATGAGACTTGAAGCACATAATTTGTGATTATAACATCAGGAATTCAGCATTGATCATACAAAAATTCATTATTCAAAATTAAGTATGCTAAAATATTTACGCATAGTTTATCTTAAAGGAAAATTCAGCATTCATCCATTTTATCAAATCTTTTCTTTCTATAAATAACAAAAATTGTAGGTGTACAAAGAAGAGATTGTGATTAAAAAAAAATTTCAAGTAGTAACTCCAATAAGTCAAGATCATAATTTGAATACAAACTCATTCAAATTCAAATCGTCAACTTGAAACTCATTATCAAGCCATCAAAATCAATTTCGAGATTCACAAAATATCATAAAATCATTAATATTGATCAGATGGGAGCGGGATTTGACTCAAGATAGGATAAGGTAATTTAACATGTCATTTATAATCGAAAGAGAAGGATCAAATTCACCGAGGAACGGAGAGAGGATGAAAAACTTTACGGAAAATCCATTCAAACAAGTTTATTCTTAGGGACAATTTAACATACCTAATTCCCTTCTAATGAATTCAAATTGGTCTTCGTTCAAAGCTTTTATAAATATATCTGCTAATTGATGCTTTGTGTCAATGAATTCTAGAACAACATTATTGTTAAGAATATGATCGCGTATGAAATGATGTCTAACGTCGATGTGCTTAGTTCTAGAGCGCTGAATTGAATTTTTAGTAAGACATATGACACTAGTATTATCACATTTTATGGGAACGTTTTTGAAGTGAATTCTATAGTCTTCTAATGTATTTTTCATCCAAACAACTTGTGCACAACATGCACTTGCAGCAATGTATTCGGCTTCCGCCGTAGATAGTGCAACTGAATTTTATTTCTTGGAAGTCAAAGAAACAAGTGCATGTCCTAAAAATTGGCATGTTCCGGATGTACTTTTTCTATCTATCCTGCATCCGCCAAAATCGGCATCTGCATAAGCTATTAAATTGAATTTTTTAGATTTTGGATACCACAATCCTAAATTTGGAGTTCCTTTAAGATACCTAAATATTCTTTTAACACTCTTAAGATGAGATAATTTAAGATTAGATTGAAACCTAGCGCAAAGTCCTACACTAAACATAATATCCGGTCTAGTCGCGGTGAGGTAGAGTAGACTACCTATCATTCCCCTATATGTTTTTTAATCGAAATTTTCACTATTTTCATCCATATCTAACTTAGTCGAAGTACTCATAGGGGTGCTTATTGCTTTTGAATTATCCATGTTAAATCATTTTAACAATTCTAATGTATATTTAGATTGGTTAAGAAATATACCATCACTAAGTTGTTTGATTTGTAATCCTAAAAAGAAAGTTAATTCACCCATTAAACTCATTTCAAATTCATGACTCATACATTTGGCAAATGATTCACATAGTGATTCATCCGAAGAGCCAAAAATAATATCGTCAACATAAATTTACACAATAAGAAAATTATTTTTAAAATATTTGATAAACAATGTAGTATCAACCTTGCCTTTGGTAAAATTATTTAAAATAAGAAAGGAACTAAGCCTTTCATACCAAGCTCTAGGAGCTTGTTTCAAGCCATAGAGAGCCTTAGTCAATTTGAATACATGATTAGGAAGAAGAGAATTTTCAAATCCGGGAGGTTGTTCGACATATACTTCTTCGGAAATAAAACCATTCAAGAAGGCACTTTTGACATCCATTTGAAACAGTTTAAAATTATTACTACTAGCATAGGTAAGGAGCATCCTAATGGCTTCTAATCTTGCCACAGGAGCGAAGGTTTCTTCGTAGTCGATACCTTCTTCTTGGTTAAAACCTTTGGCCACTAATCTAACCTTGTTTCTAACCACAATACCATTTTCGTCTTGCTTGTTTCTAAAGACCCATTTAGTACCAATGACTAAATGGTCACTAGGTCTAGGAACAAGCTTCCATACCTTATTCCTCTCAAATTGATTCAATTCCTCTTGTATTACAATAACCCAAAAATCATCTTTTAAGGCCTCGTCAATGCATTTAGGTTCGATTTGAGAAAAGAAGGCGGTGTTAGCACAAAAATTATTGAAAGAGGAACGGGTTTGAACCCCTTTTGATGTATCTCCTATAATTAGCTCCTTTGGATGAGCATCTATATACTTCCATTCCTTGGGTATGGAAATTTCGGAAGAAGGTGAATCCAAGTTGCTATTTTGAGGAGGGGGTTCATTTAAATTCAAATGATCAAAACTAAGATCATAATCAAAATTATTTTTCTTTAAATCAGAAATTTCATTAAAAACTACATGAATAGAATCTTCTATTACTAAGGTTCTTTTGTTAAAAACCCAAAAAGCCTTAGAAACGGAAGAGTAACCAAGAAAGATGCCTTCATCGGATTTAGCATCAAATTTTCCTAAGGCATCCCTTTCATTCAAAATAAAGCATTTACAACCGAAAACTTTAAAATAGGAAATATTTAGTTTTTTGTTATTCCATAATTCATAGGGAGTTTTTGATAGGGATGGTCTTATTAGGACCCTATTCATGATGTAGCAAGTCGTATTTACGGCTTCGGCCCAAAAATACTTGGGTAGACTATGTTCATTTAATATCGTTCTTGCCATTTCTTGTAGGTTTCTATTTTTTCTTTCAACTACTCTATTTTGTTGGGGATTCCTCGGAGTGGAGAAGTTGTGATTGTATCCATTAACTTCACAAAAATTTTGAAAGTCATGGTTTTGAAATTCGCCACCGTGATCACTCTGAATTGATGAAATCATGAAACCTTTTTCGTTTTGAGTGAGTTTACAAAATTTAGAGAAACACTTGAAACAATCACTTTTGTGAGCTAAGAAATAGGTCCAAGTGTTTCTAGTATAGTCATCCACAATTACAAATGCATATTTGCTTCCTCCTAGACTTGTCGTGTCAATTGGTCCAAATAAGTCAAAATGAATCAATTGTAATGGTCTAGTGGTGCTAATTTGAGTTTTTGGTTTGAAACTAGTTTTTATTTGTTTACCTAGTTGACATGCATCTTCATACTTTGTCCTTAATAAACTTTATATTTGGAATTCCTCGCACTAATTCTCTAGATGAGATCTTAGATATTAGTTTCATGCTTGTATGGCCTAGTCTCCTATGCCAAAGCCAAGCATCATCATTTAAAGCGGAGAAGCACATTTCATTACTTAGTTCATCAAGGTTGATGGTGTAGACATTATTTTGTTTTATTGCAATCATAGTTACGTTATGGTTTGGTTTTTCAATAATACACACATTTGATTCAAATCTAACGATATAACCTTTATCGCATAATTGACTAACACTCGAGAGATTATGTTTCAATCTATCAACTAGTTAGACATCATCAATAGAAAAATTTAATTTGTTACCTATGGTTCCCTTGCCAATGATTTTGCCTTGGTTGTTGTCTCCGAAGGTGACGTACCCTTCTTCTTTGCTAGTGAGCATAGAGAAATGAGATGGATCTCCAGTCATATGTCTTGAGCATCCACTATCTAGATACCATCTCTTGCTCCTAGCTTGTGATGGTGTATCTTTCTACAAGAAGGGATTATTTTTAGGTACCCATTTTCTTTTGGGTGCCTTACAAACTGATTTGACTTGTTCATCATATTGCATAGAATTGATCATGGTTCCTTTAGGAACCCAAATTAGTTTGTTCAGACTAATTTTCTTGAATAGACATTTATAAGTTTTATGTCCATATTTGCAACAAAACTTCAATTGCTTTGGTGTCGAACATGTAAGATAGGGCCTTTAATGAAGGTGGTTGGATTTTGGTGAGGACTTCTCACAAATCCGATTCCACTTCTTTTAGGAACATGACCCTTATTTGTAAGGATCATGTTCAAAGACTTGCTACCAACCTCGAATTTCTTCAAGGTGTCCTTAAGTAGCAAGTTCTCCTTTTGGAGAGTTTCTAGATCATGACATTTTATACATGGCGCTAAACTATCATGATATTCAGTCTTTAATTTATCGACATTACAAGTGAGACTGTCATGCTCCTTTTTTAACAATTTGTATTTTCTACTAATTGTCCTACATTCATCAAATAACTCATGGAAGGCATTTAATAATCATGATAAGATAAATCTGCATCAATTAAATCCGTTATCTCTTCTCCGATGGCCATTAGGGCGTAATGAGCAACTTGCTCGGTGTTGGACTCCTCTTCTTCGGACGTGCTTGAATTATCCCACGTTGCCTTGAGTGCCTTCTTCTTTGATGTTCTCTTTTTGGCTTGAGGACAATCATTCTTGTAGTGTCCCGGTTTTTTGCACTCATATCAAATCACTTGGTCCTTCTTGTGTTCGAATTTATTTTTTGTATTATTTTTAAATTTGTTCTTTCTTAAATATTTTTTAAATTTTTGAGTCAAAAGTGCAATGTCATTGTCACTGTCTATTAGGACCCTTTTTCTGAGCTTTTGAATAAATTTTTTTGAGTCTATTTAGTCCAGTTATTTATTGAGTCAGTTTGATTCAGTTAGAGTCAAGTAGAGGTTTATTTAATATTTATTTATATTAGAGTTCAAGTCCTGTTGGACCCTGGGTGGAACTCTATAAATAGGAATGTAATTGCTTCTTTTTAATAATCTAAGAAAAATATTATTCTGTCTTTGGACAAACCCTAGGAGGTCTTATCATTAGGTATCAGAGCGGCGATCCTCGGCGTTCTCGCTGTAGTTCGTCGTTAAAAAAAAAAAAAATTGTGAGTGCGAAGCCAGCAGCCACGCACGCTGTTCCTTCTCAACCAAGAAGGAACATTTGCGTCCCGGTGCCGACCACCCCTGCTTCCCTTCTCCTCCACCGCCGGCGCTGCTTCCTGGTCGGCGACCACCATCGCCGCTGCTCCCCGGTTAGCGCCCACCGCTGCCGCTGTGCCCCGGCCAGCAACCTTCTCACCTCGCCTCCTCGCTGCCCGCATCTCACTCGAGCGAGAAGGGCCGCGACCGCCGATTCCCAGCCAGCGGACCACCCATCGCCGCTTATACCGTCGGCGACGCTGCCCTAGCCACACCGCCATCGCTGGCTTCCCTTGGTTGCAGCTTCGGCCGTGCGATCTATCGGCGTCGCTGTTTCTATGGTGCGATAGAAACAGAGCAGCCGCCGGTTCCTCTGCTGCTGCAGGCGTCGGTCGCCTCTACAGCCGCCGACTCCTCCTTCTTCACCGCTGCCACTGCTTCTCGGCCGGACGATCACCGCCGCACCGCCATTGCCAGCATCGCTAGCGACTCCGGCTGTGGTGCGATAGAAACATAGCACCCTGTTTCCCATCTCCAGCATCGTAACTTCCCGGCCAGCGACGACGCTCGCTGCCTTTTTTCTCCACCGCCGCCGCTGCTTCTCGATCGCTCTATCACCGCCACCCGCCTCCCAACCGCAACCCTCGCCGTGCCCGCCCCTTGGGTCGCAGCCGCAGCCCTCGTTGCAACGGTTGCAGAAACAGAGCTTCCTCTGTTGCTGCAGCCCCCGTTGATCTCGACCGCGACCCTCGCTGCCTCCTTCTCCACCGCCAACGTTGCGCTCCGGCCAGCGACCACCGCTGCTGCCAGTCACCGCAGCCTTCTCCTCAACCGCTCGTGATCCACCGTCGTCGCTCCCGGCCAACGACCAACCCCTCGTTCTGCAGTAGCCGCCCTCCAACATCGAACGCAGCAATCGCAGCAAGTACGCTGCCTTGCCTCAACCCCGTTGCTCGGCGATCGCTCCTTGGGTCGCATCAACTGCAACCACATCAACGCAGTCGCCTTCCAACCCCGGCACTCTCACCTCACGCAGCGATAGAAACAGGGCAGCTACTCTTCCTCCAATGCAGCGACTGCAGCATTGCCCTTGGCGTCCACCTCCTCGGCAACTTCGCATCGACAGTATTGATGCCCTTGACCGACACCAAAAACAGGAGTAGAGATTACAGATTTGTAGTCTTACGCAATGGCCACTGATAACTCAGTGAAAACACAAATGGAAGCATTGGAAATTAGAATTGAGAACCGGTTACAAGAAGTACTTAATGATTTTAAAAAGGATTTACTAGGGAGCCTTAGTAAATTTCAACAAGGTGGGAGCTCAAGTTCTACATTGCACATATCTAGAAATACTAGAAAAGGGCCCCAAGATTGTGACACAATCTACTCATACATGAAGGTGGATGGACAACTCTCAAAAATTTGTCAAACTTCTACAGTGTTGGAATATCATAGTAGGTTTGAAAGATTATCAAATCAAGCTAGAGATTGGTCAGAACGACAACTTCTAGATACATTTATTGAAGGTCTTATTCCAGAGATCCGGTGTGAAGTTAAGGCGCGTCAACCTCGCATTATGATAGCTGCGATCTCATTCGCACATCTACATGAGAAAAAAATCAACAAGGAAAATCATAGAAACAGAAGTGACAATAACCAGATGATCAGTAAGCCACCAGCCCTATCTATTCCCAACCAAAGCCTTAACACCCGAAGACTAACCCAAGAAGAACTTAAGGAAAGATCAGTAAAGGGTTTGTACTATGATGAAAAGTGGAGTATGGAGCACCGATGTAAACAAGGGCAACTTCTGATGATTGAGCCAATTAGAGAGGAACCAGAAGTAAAAGAGTTGGACTCCGATCATAAAGGTATGAAAATTGATGAAGATATTGAAGCCATCACACATACAGTGCATGCATTGGCTGGCTACACTAACCCACAAACTATGAAAATCGGAGGAACTTTGAAGCATCAACCTGTCACTATTTTGATTGATACAGATAGCACTAATAATTTTATGGATAGGAAAATTGCAGCCCAATTAACCCACCACATTGAAGGTTGTGATATATTCGAAGCTGATGGACGGATTTTAACTTATAATAGCAAAGGCCAAGAATTTCTTACAATGATTACTACACTGAAAGATCGACCTATTTCTTACACTGTCAAAAAGTGGAGACCATACTTACTTGATCAACGGATTGTGATTCGTTGCAGATAGCCTATGACTGAAGTGCTAAAAGACAAGCTCCCCGAGATTGATGCTGCTCAGCCTTGAGGACAAGACTGATTTGAAGAGGGAGGAACTGTTATGACCCTTTTTCTGAGCTTTTGAATAATGTTTATTGAGTCTATTTAGTCCAGTTGTTTATTGAGTCAGTTTGATTCAATTAAAGTCAAGTAGAGGTTTATTTAATATTTATTTATTATTAGAGTTCAAGTCCTGATGGACTCTGGGTGGAACTCTATAAATAGGGATGTAATTGCTTCTTTTTAGTAATCTATGAAAAATATTATTCTATCTTTGGACAAACCCTAGGAGGCCGATCCCCTCGAAGTGATCAAGGAGGGCCGATCCCCTCGAAGCGATCAAGGAGGGCCGATCCTCTCGAAGCGATCAAGGAGGCCGATCCCCTCGAAGCGATCATTATCATCCCCATTTCTCCCCTTTCTTCCACGATAAGACTTTAGGGTCTTATCATTGTCCTCATCACTTGATGTTCCTTTCAAGTGATCTTCTTGTGATGTGAGTGTCATATCCTTCCTGTTCTTTGGAAGGGGGTTCTCGAGCTCGTCATGAGCTTGACATGTCATTTCGTAGGTCATTAGAGACCCAATAAGTTCTTCAAGAGGGAATGTTTTAAGGTCTTTGGCCTCTTGAATGGCCGTAACTTTTGGATCCCAACTTTTAGCGAGGGATCTTAAGATTTTAGTTACTAGTTCAAAGTTAGTAAAATCTTTACCAAGAGCTTTGAGTCCATTGTTGACATCCGTGAATCGGGTGTACATGTCTCCGATGGACTCACTTGGTTTCATTTGGAAGAGTTCGTAAGAGTGCACAAGGATGTTGATTTTGGACTCTTTCACTCGGCTAGTGCCTTCATGAGTGACCTCAAGAGTTCTCCAAATATCAAAAGCTGAATCACAAATTGAAACACAATTAAATTCATTTTTGTCTAGTGCACAAAATAAGGCATTCATAGCCTTTGCGTTTAAAGCAAAAACCTTCTTCTCCGATTCATTCCATTTGCTCATCGGAAGAGAAGATTTTTGAAATCCGTTTTCGATAATAGTCCAAAGCTTCAAATCCATGGAAATGAGATAGATCCTCATACGAGTCTTCCAATACATATAATCCAACACATTAAACATGAGTGGACGAGTTATAGAATGACCCTCATGTATGCCGGAGTAAGCCATCTCTCTTGGGTATCAAACCAAATATGAGAGTGAGCCTAGCTCTGATACCAATTGTTAGGATCGGAGCGACACTAAGAGGGGGGGGAGGGGGTGAATTAGTGCAGCGGATTAAAACATCGGTTTTGACAAATCTTTCATACGATAAAAATCGAACTCGGAAGTGCTTAACTTGAAAGCGTATTCGAAAAGTTGTGCAACAAAGGTAATGAGGAAATAAAGTACGTAAGAAGGTTTGCAATAATGTAAATAGCAATAATGAAATGCAAACCAGAGATCACGCCGATTTTAAAGTGGTTCGGTCAAATGACCTACATCCACTTGCGAGGCCCTCTTCGATGAGGCTCCCACCTTCCACTAGCAAATCTCTTGAAGGGGAAGGGCAAATACCCCTCTTAGAACTTTTTACAAGCGGTTCACACTCTTACAAATTTTCAGCAAGAAAGAAGGAGGTGAACACTCTAGCAAATTGAAAACAAGACTTGCTAAGACTTTTTTAAGACCTTTCTCTCAATCAATTGCTTCTCAAAAAGTTGTAATCTCAGCTGAGAATTGAGGAGTATTTATAGGCCTCAAGAGGATTCAAATTTGGGCTCCAAAATTTGAATTCTCTTTGGTTCCCGATGCTGGCGGTGCCACCGCCTGTCAGTGGCGGTGCCACCGCCTATCAGTGTCTAACACTGATAGTGGACTGGCGGTGCCACCGCCCAGCCAAGCGGTGCCACCGCCTGGCTCTCGGGTGCTGGGCGGTGTCACCGCCCAGTCTGGCGGAGCCACCGCCAGACCCTTCGGTTCACTGGTTGGGCTTTAAAATTAGCCCAAACCAAGTCTAATTTTGGGCCCAGTTGGCCCCTAACCAGGATATAGGATTATCTTTTAATCACAATCCTAATTACATGTGAACTACATAACAAAAAACATCTCAAGCAAGTTTTCAACCGCGAACATCGAGTCTTGTTCCGGCGAGCTTTCCGACGAACTTCTTCCGACGGACTCCCAGCAAGCTCTCGTTCTTGTGATGACTTCAATGAGTAGCCGAGCCTTCTCGGTGATCTCTGCGAACCTTCGACGATCTCTTCGGCGAACTTCCAAAAATTCCGACAGGTTCCCGATTTCTTCTCGGTTGGTTCCGGCAGCATCTCCGACGATTCTTCGGACTCTTAAACGTCCATCGAACTTGACTCCGGTATTCTTGCTTTATGTTTTCTGGTTATCATAGTTAATCCTGCACACTTAACTCAATAATATTGATTAGATCAATTAACCCATCAATTGATTTTATCATCAAAATCCGAGATTCAACAGTAAAAGTGTTGAAAAAGTAATAAGTGTCCTCCTCCTTCTTTAGCTTTGTGATCATTCTAAGAGAGGTATGAGGCTTATAAAGGTTGTCTCCTAAACTTATGAAAGGGAGAAATAGTTAAAAGAGGGTAGTTGGTTTTTGCCAATTGAAGGAAGATTGTTAGTGTTCGCCGGTGGCCTCGACGAAAGAGAAATTGAGAGTAGACATAGGTCATGACAACTAAACCACTATAAATTTGGTGTGCACTCTCTTTCTACTCTTCATTACTATTGTTCTCTATTTTAATTGTTTATTACATTTACTTCAAGTGAAGCACACTTTCGATATCATTTCTGATATGGTCTTTATCGAAATGATTTTTTAAATCATCGATATTTTTGTCATAAGCACTAATTCACCCTCCCTCTTAGTGTCAATTTCGATCCTAACAGTTGGTATCAGAGCCAAGGTTTTTCTCATTTGGTTTAACAACCAAGAGAAATGACTTTTACTAGTAATCAAGAGAGTCTTTCTATCACTCGTCCTCCTATGTTCAATGGGACGGACTACATATATTGGAAAACTAGACTGAGAATTTTCTTACTTTCTATGAATTTCAAGTTGTGGAACATTGTTGAAAGTAGTTTTGAGAAGTCTTCCAAACCAATGGACGAATGTAATGATTTGGAAAAGAAGACTTTCTCCTTGAATGCTAAAGCGATGAACGCTTTGTTTTGTGCTCTTGATAAAAATAAATTTGATTGGGTTTCTATATGTGAAACTGTGCATGACATTTGACACACACTTGAAGTCATACATGAAGGAACAAATAGGGTTAAAGAGTCAAAAATTAATCTTTTGGTTAATAGCTATAAGTTGTTTCGCATGAAATCAAGCAAGACCATTGGAGACACGTACACCCTTTTTACAGATGTTAATGGTCTAAAAGCACTTGGTAAAAGTTTTTCTAATTTTGAACTTGTTAATAAGATATTAAGATCCCTTCCAAAAAGTTGGGATCCTAAAGTAACGACAATACAAGAAGCAAAGTGTTGAATCTTAGATTTTGATGATGAAACCAATTGATAGTGTGTATCTGATATATGTTTTGAGTGACATAGGAAGCTTCGATTAGGGAGAGACAATTAAAGCAGGAAGAATCATGTTGGGCCTGAGTGGAACATGTCAAAAGATTGGACGTCGAGCCGGAGGATTGATCGACGTATTGACAGAAGGCCTCAAGCCATGGGTTCGGGCATCGAACCAAGAAAAGCATAAGTTACGCCAAGGAAATCGGAGTTGCGTAGGTCAACTGGCCGATTGGGTAATAGGCCGCAAGAGAGGACGATGCACCGAAGAATCAAATGAAGCAATGATATTCCGGACAACATTTGATTCAAGCTTTATAATAATTGTCTAGATCGAAATAGGTTTTAGGCATAATTGGGTTGGAATTGGACCAACTTAATTACGGGCCAATTGGGACCAAGTTTTGGCTATGTTGGGCTAAGTGAAAGGTTCAAACAGTAACCAACAAGTGGAACCGCCGTGGCACAGTCTCCTGTTAGGATCAGGGTTGGCACTAAGAGGGGGGTGGGGGGGTGGGGGTGAATTAGGGCAGCAGAAAGATAACGACGGTTTAAAAACTTTTGTACGATAAAATCGTTTCCGACGTAAAACCATTTTTGGAAACTTAACTTGAAAGTGAGTTCATAAAGGAGTGCAGCAATAGTAATGAGGAAGTAAAGCACATATGGAGGTTTACAGTAACGTAAATAGCAGAAAGTAAATGCAAACCAAGATTTAGAGTGATTCGGTCAATCTTGACCTACATCCACTTTTGGCTTCCTCCTCCGAAGAGATCACTAACGTCCATTAGAGGCCTTCCTTCAATAGGCGAAGGCTAATTACCTTTCACACCCCTCTTCTCCTTTTACCGGGTTTAGGAGATAACCCTTACAAGCACTCACACTCCTCTCTAAACAGAAATCAAAGTTTAAGTTAGAGGAGGGAATACACTTATGATCGCAATAGCGTTTTATCTCTTTTAATTTCTCTATGCTTGTATATTTTAACCAGGGATGAGAGGGGTATTTATAGGCTTCAAGTTGATTCAAACTTGGAGCCTAAAACTTTCCCATCCTAGGTTCCCCGAGCACGGGCGGTACCACCGCCTGCGCTGGGCAATACCACCGCCTAGTGTCAGTCTGACGCTGACACTGCCTTGGGCGGTACCACTGCCCAAGTTTGGCGGTACCATCGCTTGGGGGCCAGTGCTAGGCAGTACAACCGCCCAGACTAGCGATACCACCACCTGATATAGTCTCGAAGACTGTGCCACGATGGTGAGACTTCTTTGACCACTGTTAGACTTCTTATTGGGCCCAACATAGTTCTTACATGAGCCTAGCCAACCCCTAATTGGGTTGGCCCAAATCCAAGTCCAATTACGTGCTAACTACGAAATTCTAAGACATTTGCTAAGCTAAACAAGTCCATATGTCTATTCTTCCGGCGAGCTTTCGGTGAAGTTCCGGCGAACTTTCGATGATATCTCGGCAATAATCCGGCGGACTCCTGGTAAGCTCTTGGACTTCATTGTTAGGATCAAGAGCACTAAGAGGGGAGGGAGGGAATGGGGTGAATTAGTGCAGCGAAAAACTTTTGACGATTAAAGCTACGTTCGTACGATAAAAACGTTTTCGATGAGAAACCGATTTGGAAAGTTCTTCAACTTAAGATTAAGTGAAGTATAGTTGAAGTAAAGCAATAGAGGCAGTTTACAGTTAAGATAGAGAGCAGGATGTAAATGCAAATCAAGATTTAGAATGGTTCAGTCAATCTTGACCTACATCTACTTTTGGCTTCCTCCTCTGATGAGGTCACCGACTTCCACTAGAGGCCTTCCTTCAATAGGCGAAGGCCAACCACCCTTTTATAGCTTTACTCTTTTTGACGAGCTTAGGAGATAACCCTTACAGATTTTCACTCCTCTCTTGAATGATCAAAACTTACATGAAAAGAGGGAGAAGAACTTTTGGTCGTTTACAACACTTTTGAGCTCTTAAATTCTCAGAATAAGATCAAGATTTCGGTGCCCTTTCATGCAGGAAAGGTTTGTTGAATCTCGGATTTTGATGATAAAATCAATTGATGGGTTAATTGATCTAATCCATATTATTGAGTTAAGTGTGCAGGGTTAACTACGATAACCAGAAAACATAAAGGAAGAATACCGGAGTTAAGTTCGATGGACGTTTAAGAGTCCGAAGAATCGACGAAGATGCTGCCGGAACCAATCGAGAAGAAATCAGGAACCTGTCAGAATTTTTGGAAGTTCGCCGAAGAGATCGTCGGAGGTTCGCGGAGATTACCAAGAAGGCTCGGCTACTCGTTGAAGTCGTCACAAGATCGGGAGCTTGCTGGGAGTCCGTCGGAAGAAATCCAAGGCATATCGGAAGTCCACCGGAAGTTCGTAGGAAAGCTTGCCGGAACAAGACTCGACATTCGCGGTTGAAAACTTGCTTGGGATGTTTTTAGTTATGTAGTTCACATGTAATTAGGATTAGGATTAAAAGATAATCCTATATCCTGGTTAGGGACCAATTGGGCCCAAAATTAGACTTGGTTTGGGCTAAATTTAAAGCCCAACAAGTGAACCGAAGGGTCTGGCGGTGACACCGCCCAGCACCCGAGAGCCAGGCGGTGGCACCGCTTGGCTGGGCGGTGGCACCGCCAGTACACTATCAGTGTCAGACACTGACAGGCGGTGGCACCGCCACTGACAGGCGATGGCACCGCCAGCATCGGGAACCAAAGAGAATTCAAATTTTAAAGCCCAAATTTGAATCCTCTTGAGGCCTATAAATACCCCTCAATTCTCAGCTGAGATTACAACTTTTTGAGAAGCAATTGATTGAGAGAAAGGTCTTAGAAAAGTCTTAGCAAGTCTTGTTTTCAATTTGCTAGAGTGTTCACCTCCTTCTTTCTTGCTGAAAATTTATAAGAGTGTGAACCGCTTGTGAAATGTTGTAAGAGGGGTATTTTCCCTTGCCCTTTAAGAGATTTGCTAGTGGAAGATGGGAGCCTTATCGAAGAGGGCCTCGCAAGTGGATGTAGGTCATTTGACCGAACCACTTTAAAATTGGCGTGATCTCTGGTTTGCATTTTCTTATTGCTATTTACATTACTGCAAATCTTCTTACGTGCTTTATTTCCTCATTACCTTCACTGCACACCTTTACGAACATGCGTTCAAGTTAAGCTTTTCAAGTTCGGTTTTTATCGTATCAAAAAATTTGTCGAAACCAAAATTTTAATCCGCTGTACTAATTCACCCCCCCCCCCCCCCCCCCCCTCCTCTCTTAGTGCCGCTCCGATCCTAACAATTAGTATCAGAGCAAGGCTCACTCTCATATTTGGTTTGATACCCAAGAGAGATGGCTTACTCCGGCATATATGAGGGTCATTCTATCACACGTCCACCCATGTTTAATGGGTCGGATTATACTTATTGGAAGACTCGTATAAGGATCTTCCTCATTTCTATGGACTTCGAGCTTTGGACTATTGTCGAAAATGGATTTTAAAAATCTTCTCTTCCGATGAGCGAATGGAATGAATCGGAGAAGAAGGTTTTTGTTTTAAATGCAAAGGCTATGAATGCCTTGTTTTGTGCACTAGACAAAAATGAATTTGATCGTGTTTCAATTTGTGATTCGGATTTTGATATTTGGAGAACTCTTGAGGTTACTCATGAAGGCACTAGCCGAGTGAAAGAGTCTAAAATCAACATCCTTGTGCACTCTTATGAACTTTTTCGAATGAAACCAAGTGAGTCCATCGGAGACATGTACACCCGGTTCACGAATGTCATCAATGGACTCAAAGCTCATAGTAAAGATTTTACTAACTTTGAACTAGTAACTAAAATCTTAAGATCCCTCCCTAAAAGTTGGGATCCAAAAGTTACGACCATTCAAGAGGCCAAAGATCTTAAAACATTCCCTCTTGAAGAACTTATTGGGTCTCTAATGACCTACGAAATGATATGTCAAGCTAGTGACGAGCTCGAGAACCCCCTTCCAAAGAACAGGAAGGATATGGCACTCACATCACAAGAAGATCACTTGAAAGGAACATCAAGTGATGAGGACAGTGACAATGACATTGCACTTTTGACTCAAAATTTTAAAAAATATTTAAGAAAGAATAAATTTAAAAATAATACAAAAAATAAATTTGAACACAAGAAGGACCAAGTGATTTGCTATGAATGCAAAAAACTGGGAGACTACAAGAACGATTGTCCCCAAGCAAAAAAGAGAACATCAAAGAAGAAGACGCTCAAGGCAACGTGGGATGATTCAAGTGCATCCGAAGAAGAGGAGTCCAACACCGAGCAAGTTGCTCATTACGCCCTAATGGCCATCGGAGAAGAGGTAACGTATTTAATTAATGCAGATTTACCATATCATGAATTATTAAATGCCTTCCATAAGTTATTTGATAAATTTAAGACAATTAGTAGAAAATACAAATTGCTAAAAAAGGAGCATAATAGTCTCACTTGTAATTTCGGTGAAAATATATTTGAAAATCTTATGATCTGTGAAGATTTCGAAAGTCTGTCCATATAGATAATGCCTCAAAATTTTCAGTGTAAAAATGATAGCTGCTAGCTCTAAGTCATGAGTAGGATAGTTCTTTTCATGAGGCTTTAATTGCCTCGATGCATAAGCAACTACCCTCTCGTTTTGCATTAGAATGCAACCAAGCCCTTGTAGTGAGGCATCACTATACACTACAAAACCTTCTCCCCCTGAAGGAATCACCAAGATAGGAGCACTGGTTAATTTCTTCTTCAATTCTTGAAAACTTTGTTGACATTTATCATCCCACATGAATTTTATGTTCTTTTGTGTCAACTTGGTCAATGGTGCTGCTATTTTTGAAAAGCCTTCTACGAATCTTCTATAGTATCCAGCCAAACCCAAGAAGCTTCTTATCTCTGAAACATTAGAAGGCTGCTTCCATTTTATCACAGCTTCAATCTTGTGAGGGTCAACAGATATGCCAGCGCTCAAAATTACATGACCGAGAAACATAATTTCATTGAGCCAAAAGTTACACTTACTTAACTTGGCATATAGTTTCTCTCGCCTTAGGACTTCCAGAACTGTCTTAAGATGGTGTTCATGCTATGCTATGCTTTTGGAGTAGATCAAGATATCATCAATAAACACAATTACAAATTTATCGAGATAAGGGTGAAACACTATTCATGAGATCCATGAAGGCAGCTAGTGCATTTGTGAGTTCAAAAGGCATTACTAAGAATTCATAATGACCATATCTTGTTCTAAAGGCAGTTTTCTGTATGTCTCCTTCCCTTATCTTTAGTTGATGATACCCGGATCTCAAATCAATCTTTGAGTATACCTGAGTACCTTGAAGTTGATTAAACAAGTCATCTATTCGAGGAAGAGGATATTTATTCTTTATGGTCACTTGGTTGAGTTGTCTATAATCAATGTATAGTCGCATAGATCCATCTTTCTTCTTCACAAATAGGACAGGGGCACCCCAAGGTGATACACTAGGTCGAATAAAACCCTTGTCCAAAAGCTCTTGGATCTATTTCTTTAACTCCTCCAACTCAATTGGTGCCATTCTATATGGAGGTTTAGAAATAGGTGCAATACCAGGTAGAAGATCAATTATAAATTCAATCTGTCTATTTGGTGGCAGTGCAAGTAGATCTTCAGGAAAAACATCTGGAAAATCTCGTACAATGGGGATGTCCTTTAATACTGGCTTCTTATATTCTTCTCCAGAAATAAAGGCCAAGTATCCCTGACATCCCTTCAGTAGTAGTTGGGTAGCACTCAAGGCTGAAATAATAGAAGGGAACTTTTCTTAAATCCCAATGAACTTGAAAGGTGGTTGATCTAGAGGTGAGAAAGTAACAGTCTTCCGAAAACAATCGACACTTGCATGGTATGCGGAAAGCTAGTCCATACCCAAGATAGCATCGAAATCTTGAAATTCTAGTAGAATAAGATCTACTAGCAAATCATGACTTTCAATTGTAATAACATAGTTTCTATATATTTGATCAACTATCAAAGAGTTTCCAACTGGTGTTACTATCATTAACGTATTATTCATTGTCTCACGATTCTTATGCAGTTTCATAGCAAAACAAGGTGATATAAAAGAATGGGTAGAACCAGAATCAGTAAGCACAGATGCTGGCATACCATAATACACCTACAGGCCCTAGACCATGCTCTGATACCATAAAAAGATGTCACATCCTGAATTTATTTATTTATTTATTTATTTCCACACAGGCCAAATAGAGAAACATCACTTTATTCATCATCTATAACCATTTATTACAATTCATTTATTCATCAAATTACAAATAGAAAAGTAAACATAGTGATGTTAACTTCAAGAGTCATCCTAGTGGCTCTACCTAGCGATAGAGGAAGGTCCGCTCTCCACTAGAATTCGATTTAGTACTAGAGGGAGGTTGCTCTGAAAATCAAAAACAAAGAAAATTCAGCAACGCTGAGTAGGAACCCCAAAAGTCAAATCAAGATAAATACATGACCAAAATTCAATCAATCATCCCATTAGCGTATATCAAATACCCGAAGGAGCACTTCCCCAACAGCGGATGGAGAGGCTTTATCCTACGGGATGAGTTTGTGTTCTCCCAACAACGGATGGAGGCAAACTCATATCACACTCCCAACAGCGGATGAAGTGGTGTCCCACACCCGCCAAAGTGGGGACACGTTCCTCCCAACAACGGATGGAGGAACCGTCCAGCCGCCACGTTTGATGGCCCGCTAATCCCCGAAGGGAATCACCCTACCTGCCCTTGGCAGGGAAATAACATAATCTCACACTAGTCATGTCCATATAGGGATGAAATAACACATTTAAACATTTCTTTCAAATATCATCAATACCAAATAATATAAATTAGCCCTCAATTGACTTGAACTCTAGTTCAATTGATCAAATTAAACTCAATTTACTAGGATCTAACTGAACCGATCTCTAATCCTTATTTAACTGGTCTGGAACCACCCTAGACTAGTATAATTTGGATTAGATTAGGTTCAATTTAGGTTAAACTAACTTGAATAAGTCAATCAATTTGGAATCACCCTGAATTGATCTAGACTAATCAAGCCTAGTTTAGTTCAATCAATACTTGGGCTCAAATCCAACAATAATATTGAGCTAGATTAAGCCAGCTTATCTACTAGTCATGTGCATTATATATGACTAGGCATGCATCACACAAAGCTGGTCCATCCTTGGCCCATGGACTGGTCATGTGCATCGCATGTGACCGCCCATGATGGTTAGGCTGGGTTAGCCTACGGGCCAAGGCCTGATCCGTGGGTTGGGCCTGGCCTACGGGCTGGGCCTGGTCTACTGATTAGGCCTAGCCAATAAGTTGTGGCCTGACCTATGGGTTGGGCCTGGCCTGTGAGCAATTTCAATCCAAATAATATATAATTGCATACCGCAACATATATTCATTAGCAATATAAACAAAAAACATAATAACACATTTAATGATAGACAAGGAGATAAGCTTTAAAACAAGGAAATAACATTCTAATTTAAATTAAAATCATAATACATTAAAAGACATAAACTTTAATATAATGAAATAACATTCTAAATTCACATAAAAATCATGCTTTCAATACATATAAAATTTCAACATATTCTAGTCAAATTCTAAATCATTCATAATAGCATATTTTAAAATTTAAATTAATGAATATCACAAAAGATTTTAGATAACATATTTTAATCTAATAATATTTTAATCCAGATAAGATTAAAGATAAACAGTAATATTATGAAATATTAGATAAAACATATAATTTTTTTAACATCGTTAAATCTACAATAAAAACTTAATCATGGGTCAACATTATACAAGTGGTTACTTTAATGTAATAATAAAAAAAATTAACATTTAAAGAATTGATAAATGGAAATAATTTATATTAAATAAATATGAAAGTTAAAATTTATTTCCCTTAATAGAGGCTCACCTCCTCCTATTTAAAGGGGAGGGATCTCTCTCCTTCGTTCCTCACCTAGTCGAGCCTGACAGCGGGAGAAACGAGGAGTTACACCCTGTTGACAAGAGAACGAGGAGTTACAACCTATTGACAAGAGGTAGGTTTCCCTGCCTTTCTTAAATTTAAAAGTTTTAGTTTTTATTTTGATTCTTTGAATGTTGAAAAGCTTGTAGTTTGAAAAATGTTTATCAATTCTTTAAATGTTAAATTTTTTTTTATTATTACATTAAAGTAATCACTTGTATAATGTTGACCCATGATTAAGTTTTTATTATAGATTTAAAGATGTTAAAATTTTATATGTTTTATCTGATATTTTTGATATTACTGTTTATCTTTAATCTTATCTGGATTAAAATATTATTAGATTAAAATATGTTATCTAAAATCTTTTGTGATATTCATTAATTTGAAATTTAAAATATGCTATTCTGTATGATTTAGAAATTGACTAGAATATGTTGAAATTTTATATGTATTGAAAGTATGATTTTTATGTGAATTTAGAAGGTTATTTCATTATATTAAAGTTTATGTCTTTTAATGTATTATGATTTCCATTCAAATTAGAATGTTATTTCCTTGTTTTAAAGCTTATCTCCTCGTCTATCATTCAATGCGTTATTATGTTTTTTTGTTTATATTGCAAATGAATATATGTTGCGGTATGAAATTATATATTATTTGGATTGAAATTGCTCACAAGCCAGGCCCAACCCATAGGTCAGGCCATAGCCTATTGGCTAGGCCTAATCAGATTAGGCCCAGCCCGTAGGCCAGGCCCAACCCACGGATCAGGCCTTGGCCCGTAGGCTAACCCAGCCTAACCATCATGGGCGGTCACATGCGATGCACATGACCAGTCCATGGGCCAAGGCTGGGCCAGCTTTGTGTGATGCATGCCCAGTCATGTATAATGCACATGACTAGTAGATGAGCTGGCTTAATCTAGCTCAATATTATTGTTGGATTTGAGCCCAATATTATTGATTGAACTAAACTATGCTTGATTAGTCTAGATCAATTCAGGGTGATTCCAAATTGATTGACTTATTCAAGTTAGTTTAACCTAAATTGAATCTAATCTAATCCAAATTATACTAGTCTAGGGTGGTTCCAGACCAATTAAATAAGGATTAGAGATCGATTCAGTTAGGTCCTAGTAAATTGAGTTCAATTTGATCAATTGAACTAGAGTTCAAGTCAATTGAGGGCTAATTTGTATTATTTGGTATTGATGATATTTGAAAGAAATGTTTCAATGTGTTATTTCATCCCTATATGGACATGACTAGTGTGAGATTATGTTATTTCCCTGCCAAGGGCAGGTAGGGCGATTCCCTTCGGGGATTAGCGGGCCGTCAGACGTGGCGGCTGGACGGTTCCTCCATCCGTTGTAGGGAGGAACGTGTCCCCACTTTGGCGGGTGTAGGACACCACTCCATCCGATGTTGGGAGTGTGATATGAGTTTGCTGTTGGGAAATCATTGGGGGGCGACATCATATGCGCAGCGGAAGAACAAGAAAACAAAATCCCCGATTCCCAAAAAGATGTTCGTCGTCGTGCGAAGATTGGTGCGCAAAAATCCGTAAAACACAAAACTGCGTATAGAGATTGTGTTACCTAGGGAGATCGTATATCCCTGTTTCCTTGCAGATCCTTAGGAGAGGGTGAAGGAGGTCAAGCGTCCTCCTCTGTAGCGGTGATCCACACAGTAGGGTTGCGACGACGCTCCTCAAAACTCCAGGCCTACTCTGAGGTGGAGAGGGAGAGGAGAATAGGAAAGGCAAGCAAAGACTCTAGCCTATGAGGCTGTGAATCCCTCCTATTTATAGAGATCCCGTGTCAAACCCTAATGGGTCCTTCCCTAGTGGGTATTGGATCTGCATCAAATAAGACAAGGGCTCCGTCGGATATCTCATATCCGAACCTCTACTCATCACAATGCCTACCATATGTGTGTGACCCTCTAGCCCCAATATCGAGCTGGCCGTGAGTCATACCTGTCAGAACTCCTTCTGACTGAGTGAATTATTATCTCTGTAATAATTCACTTGACTCATCGACTACGGACGTACTAGGCCACTACGCCGTAGTCCCCAGACGATACAGGGGAATCCAATCCCTTGGACCTGTCTGTCCTCAGTTACCATGTACCTATAGTCCCTCATCCATCTAATATCCCAGAGACCGTATATCGAGTATGGTGCTGTCAGACCCATACGGTTTCTACTCGAGTCTCGCTCTAATCGGATTCTCCCGGAGAACTCTTTCTCTCTCAACCCGAATGACCCTGGCCAGGGATTTGTCTGAGCAAGAACACATAGGATATTCCTCTCATGACATCGAGAGTGGATGATCCTCTATTGACACTTAATAGCCCTCGTAAGGTCGACTACCACTCCCAATGACCAGCTGTACTAGATCTGGGGACAACCAAACCTATAAGTCTGGTATCAAAGAGTGGAGCACTCATACAGGACATCCTTGGTGTCTCAAGTCTAAGGACCAGATACACCACTAGGACTACGGAATCGCTGTCTGACAATAAGGCATCATCAACCATCCAGCATTCCGTAAGCGGATCAATCAGTGAACTCATTCTCCAATGAGCATCTGTACTGTATCCCTAGTGTCCCTACATGAGCAGCTATGAGACCAGCTGCATCCATCATATGGACGGGTATACAGCACACCAGTCTATCCGGTTATCACGATGTCCTTCTCGAGTAACCTATGACCGGGATTATTTAGGATATGTGTTTAAAGGTGAATCGATCTCATTATCGTGATCTCATCACGATCCGATTCCCATTGCATAAATCCAAGGACATCACAATATATATATGCACATATGCAATTGTTATAAAGTGATATACGCCAAAATATAATAAACAAAAAGATTCTGTATCAAGTCACACGTGTCATCACTAACGTGATTGGCTTGCTGGGCACCTATGACTAGCAATCTCCCACTTGACCTAAAGCCAATCACCTATGTGTCTGATCCCTATCAGACTCTTGTGACGCTCAAAGACAATCTGAGACAACGGCTTTGTCAGTGGATCTGCAATGTTATCTTCGGATGGAACTCTTTCCACTGCTACATATCCTCGGGTTACGATCTCTCAGATAAGTTGGAACCTCCTCAGAACACTTCTGATGAGACCCGGGTTCCCTTATTTGAGTAATCGCCCCGTTATTATCGCAATATAAGGAAGTCGACTTGTCGCTATCTGTATCGACTCCCAAATCTGTGATGAACTTCTTCACCCAGACTCCCTCCTTTGCTGCATCCGATGCAGCAATGTACTCCGCCTCTGTGGTCGAGTCAGCAGTGGTATCTTGCTTGGAACTCTTCCAACACACTGCTCCTCCATTCAAGGTGTACACATACCCTGAATTCGACTTGCTATCATCGACATCATACTGAAAACTTGAGTCAGTGAAGCCTTCAACCTTAAGGCTATTACCTCCATATACTAGTAAAAGATCCTTAGTCCTTCTCAAGTACTTAAGGATACACTTTACTGCTTTCCAGTGCTCCAAGCCTGGATCCGCCTGATACCTGCTCGTGACACTCAGAGCATGTGCTATATCAGGCCTAGTACATAGCATGGCATACATGATAGACCCTATTGCTGAGGCATAAGGTATCATATTCATGTTTGCCCTTTGGAATTTTCCATGCCAAACCTTTTGACAATGGTTTCTATGTACCTGGACTGGGACAAGCCAAGCATCCTCTTGGATCTATCTCTATAGATTCTAATCCCCAAGATATAGGATGCTTCCCCTAAGTCCTTCATGGAGAAGTGTCTAGATAACCAAGCCTTTACTGTGGATATCATTCCTACATCATTCCCAATGATGAGGATGTCATCCACATATAACACCAAAAAGGTGATAGCGCTCTCACTTACCTTCCTGTACACACAAGGCTCATCTTCGTTCTTAACGAAGTCATAAGATATGATTGACTCATCAAATCTTATGTTTCAACTTCGGGAAGCTTGCTTTAGTCCATAAATAGATCTAAGCAACCTACACACCTTATCTGGGCAGTTCTTGGATACGAATCCCTCAGGTTGCATCATATACACTTCCTCCTCGAGGTTCCCATTGAGGAATGCGGTTTTCACATCCATCTGCCAGATCTCATAATCATAGTGTGCTGCAATAGCCAATAGAATTCTGATGGATTTTAGCATTGTTGCGGGTGAGAAGGTTTCGTCGTAGTCAACACCTTGCCTTTGACGATACCCTTTAGCCACTAGTCTTGCTTTATAGGTCTCTACCTTTCCATCTACTCCGATCTTTTTCTTAAAGATCCATTTGCAACCGATGGGTACAATACCTTCGGGCGCATCAACTAGGTTCGAAACCTTATTGGAGTACATAGAATCCATCTCAGAATTCATGGCTTCTTGCCACTTCTCGGAGTCTATACTCATAATAGCCTCCTCATAGGTCTGAGGATCAATATCCTCAGCATCCTCTCCTCTAATATGTCCCACATATCTCTTAGGAGGATGAGATACTCTATCAGACCTGCGTAAAGTTGAAACTTGTGTATTAGATACCTGAACAGACTCGGGCTGTAGAGTGGTGCTTGAGCTTGGTTCTCTAACTTCGCTCAACTCTATCATTCTCCCACTATCTCCGCCAAGAATGTGTTCCTTCTCAAGGAACACTGCTCTATTAGCTACAAAGACCTTTTGGTCCTTGAGATGATAGAAGTAATACCCACAAGTTTCCTTGGGATATCCCACAAATATGCATCGCTCTGTCCTTGATTCTAACTTATCGGGGTTGTGTCTTTTAACGTGGGCTGGGCAGCCCCAAATCTTAACAACCTTAAGATCATGCTTCTTCCCTTTCCATATCTCATATGGTGTAGACACTACCGACTTAGTTGGAACTCTATTCAGAAGGTAAGCTGCGGTTTCTAGGGCATATCCCCAGAATGAGATGGGTAGGTCAACGAAACTCATCATGGACCGTACCATATCTAATAAAGTATGATTTCTCCTTTCAGAGACACCATTGAGCTAAGGTATGTAAGGAGGTGTCCATTGGGATAATATCCCATGGTCCTTGAGGAACTGAGTAAACTCTGTACTTAAGTACTCACCTCCTCGATCTGATCGAAGAGTTTTGATACTCTTTCCAGTCTGGTTCTCCACCTCATTCTTATACTCTCCGAATTTCTCAAAGGTCTCGGACTTGTACTTCATTAAGTACACATATCCATACCTTGAGAAATCATCAGTAAATGTAATGAAGTAGGAGTAACCTCCAATGGCATGAGTTGACATAGGTCCACATACATCACTATGTATGAGTTCCAACAACTCAGTGGCTCTCTCTCCAGTTCCACTAAATGGAGAATTGGTCAATTTTCCACGAATGCAAGGCTCACAAGTTGCATAAGACATATATTCGAATGGATCTAGATATCCATCATTTAGCAACTTTTTGAATCCTTCTTTCATGGATGTGACCTAGCCTACAATGCCATAGGTATGCACTGTTTAACTCATCTCGTTTCCTTTTGGACACATTTACATTCATGATATGTGGAGTGGTGTCTAACATAAATAAACCATTATGCAATGTTCCTTTCGTGATGATCTTATCATCTAATAATATCGAACAACCATTGTTCTCAAAAACAAATTTATATCCACTAACTGTTAAACATGAAATGGAGATAATGTTTTTGATAATAGAAGGAACAAAATAACATGCATCTAATGCAATAAAAGCTCCACTAGGCAGATGTTGGGCGACCTCGCCAACAGCTAATACAGTAACTTTTGCTCCATTACCCATCTTGAGGTCCATCTCGCCTCTCTCTAGTCTCCTAGGCCTTGCCAGAACCTGCAACGAATTGCATATATGATAAGCACTACCGATATCCAATACCCATGTGTTATTATAAGAGTCTGACAAATGGAGACTGATCATGAATGTACCTGAAGCTTCATCAAGCTTTTGTTTCGCCCTTTCTGCAAGGTACTCTTTGCAGTTTCTCTTCCAGTGCCCATCTTTACCACAGTGGAAGCACTGGCCTTTGTCCTTTGTTGGGTCTTTCTTAGCAACCTTTGCTTTACCTTGTTTGCCCTTGCCCTTTCCCTTCTTAAGGGACCTTTCTACTTTCCTTTTCTTTCTGGTCTCACCAGTGTAGAGAACTGGCTTCTCTTTCTTAATAGTACTCTCTGCCTCCCTCAACATATTGAGGAGCTCTGGGAGAGTCACCTCAAGCTTGTTCATATTAAAATTCATTATGAACTGTGAAATGGAATCTGGTAGGGATTGAAGCACAATGTCCACACACAAGTTATCCTCTAGGACCATTCCTAGACCTGTGAGTTTCTCTATCCACTCAATCATCTTTAGGACATGGTTCTAAACCGGTGTCCCCTCAGTCATCCTAGCGCGAAAAAGGCTCTTGGATATCTCATATCGTTGAGTCCTTCCCTGTTCCTCAAATAATTTGCGGACATGTAGGAGAATGGATCTGGCATCCATCTTTTCATGTTGTCTCTGTAACTCTGGAGTCATAGAGCCCAACATATAGCACTGAGCAAGAGTGGAGTCATCAATGTACTTCACGTAGCGAGCGATCTCATCCTCGCTTGCCCCTTCTTCGGGCGTAGGCATCACTGTATCAAGGACGTACATGATTTTCTCCGCTGTGAGAACAATTCTCAAGTTACGGAGCCAATCCGTATAATTTGGACCAGTGAGGCGGTTGACATCAAGTATGCCACGTAAGGGATTTGAAAGCGACATTTTTTGAAAATAAAGATGCAGCAGAAATGAATAACATGCAGATTTTGCAAGAAATAAACTATCAAGATATGGACTTCTATCTTAATATGCTCCCACTATTTTACTAACGAGTCACGCGACACCCTCAGTACGTGAAACGGAAGTCTCCGGCAGACTTCTAGTGGGGATCAGGATCCAATCAGCGTCTTAGTGTAATCTCGAGGGACTCGACCAATCACACTAAGCCTAAAAGGTAGGCAACTCTTGCCGATCACAACTCCTTGTGATTCCCGTCCTGTTCGGCCTCCGAATCACCATGGCCTCGAGGGACTCGACCAACCATGATGCTCGGTTAAGTCAACACCTTCGTTACAAGATGAGTCTGATTTGATGATATACCCTCGAGGGACTCGACCAAGCAAACCATGCCCTCAGGTCACCGGTGACATCTCTATGTCGTAAGCAAGATAGCGAATCGCGATATAGGTGAGTCTCGAGGGACTCGACCAACTCAACCTACACCGGGAATCGGTTCCTACTCATAACGATGAAAGGCCACGTGGGTCAATCTAATTGCCTCACGTTTACCGACTTAATATTATCGAGAGATGTTTCTATGATTTGGTCTCCTAATATGACATGTCACACATATACATATTTAATATATATCTACATCGCATGCAAATATATATACATATCTAGTATGTGTATAAGCAATCACACCAGATGATCATGGACCACAACCTAATATGATTAGGCCCGAGCCAGTAGGCCTAATCACTCACATCAAGATCTATGTGTGCAACGGTGCATCTCCATGCCCTGTGATCGTCCATCTCGTCCTCGTCGGTTTCATCGACATCTTGATGCATCTCCATGCAACACGATCGTCCGTCTCGTGGGTCCCGCTACTGCTTGGCTGCGGCTGCGGCTGCTGCTGCAGGTGGCTGCAAGCATGCAGATCGAGGGCAGCAACTGTTGCTGCCCTTCCTCGCTTTTGCGTCAATGATTTTGACGTCAAAATTCTTCCTAAACACAACACACGCAGTTCAAAACCAATCATTCGCACGAACAACCAGGCTCTGATACCACTGTTGGGAAATCATTAGGGGCAACATCATATTCGCAGCAGAAGAACAAGAAAATAAAAATCAATTCATATTTGGAATACTTACTAGTTATTTCCTTAATTCATATCAACAAACAAGGAAGTAGATTAGGATTTCCTTAAATTATAATAACAAGTAAGGAAAGAAAATCAATTCCTAACTTAAATATTTGATGTGATTACATTTCTCCCCTCCTATAGAAAATTTGGTCCCCAAATTTAGCTTACCTTAATAGAATAGATGAGGATACTGCTCCCGCATATCTTCTTCTCTTTCCCATGTTGCCTCTTGGTCTGAATGGTGTTGCCAACAAATCTTTACCAAAGGTTTAATTTTGTTCCTTAGAACATGTTCTTTTCTTTCCAAGATCTGGGTTGGTTGTTCTCTAACAGTGGCATCATCTCGTAATTGTAGAGGTTGGTAAAATGTGACATGTGATGGATCCCTGATATATCTTCGAAGCATTGACACGTGGAATACATCATGGATGCTAGCCAAAGCTGGGGGCAATGCCAATCTGTATGCTACAGGCCCAACCTTTTGTAAGATCTCAAATGGGCCAATAAATCTTGGGGCTAACTTTCCCCTTTGACCAAACCTCATAACTCCCTTGGTTGGCGACACTTTTAAGAAGACGTGCTCACCAACTTCGAACTCTAGATCTCTTCGCCTTCGATCTGCATAACTTTTCTTACGACTTTGAGCTGTTAATAATCTTTGGCGTATAATTCGAATATTATCAACATCTTTTTGAATTAATTGAGGCCCCAAAAGCTTCCGTTCTCCCACCTCATCCCAATATACAGGTGATCTGCACTTTCTTTCATAAAGAGCTTCAAATGGAGCCATCTGTATGCTAGAGTGGTAACTATTATTATAAGAAAACTCAATTAGATGTAAGTGCATATCCCAACTCCCACCAAAGCACATGCTCTTAAGAGATCTTCAAGAGTTTGTATTGTCCTTTCAGATTGACCATCAGTTTGGGGGTGAAAAGCTGTACTAAATTTTAACTGCGTGCCCAAAGATTTTTGTAGACTTCCCCAAAATTTGGAGGTGAATCTTGGATCTCTATCTGAGATAATGCTAACAGGCACCCCATGATATCGAATGATTTCCTTAATATATAAGCTTGCTAGTTTATCCAATGAATACTTCTTGTTAGTAGGAAGGAAGTGAGCAGATTTAGTAAGTCTGTCTACTATTACCCAAATTCCGTCATATCCTTTCACAGTCTTGGGTAATCCTGTCACAAAATCCATAGTGAGTTGCTCCCACTTCCATTCAGGAATCGAAATCCTTTGCAACTTTCCCGCAGGTACTCGATGTTCTATCTTCACCTGTTGACATATCAGACATTTAGAAACAAACTCTGCTATATCTCTCTTCATACCACGCCACCAATAGTTTTGGCATAAATCTCGATACATCTTAGTAGTCCCGAGATGGATATTAAATTTTGATCTATGTGCCTCCTCTAATAATTGCATCTTTACTGGATGGCTTTCGGGAACACAAAGTCGATTGTGGAATGTAATAGAACCATCTTCGGCTTGGAGGAATTCAGGTCTAGATCCTTGAGCTATTTCCTTAACTATCATTTGAAGATATGTATCTTCCTTTTGACTTTCTTTAACTTTTTCCACTAAAAATGATTGTGCCATCAAACACACAAGAAAACCTTTATTTGTCTCCGATAAAAGTTTAAGTTTTAAGTCTGCTAACTCCGTCATCATAGAATTCCTTTGACTATTCATATAGGCTACAAGACTATAGGTATTTCTACTTAAGGCATCAGCAACTACATTAGCTTTCCTTGGATGGTAGTTGATATTAAAATCATAATCCTTTAGAAAGTCCAACCACCTTCTTTGTCTCATATTTAAATCTTTCTGTGTGAAAATATATTTGAGACTCTTATGATCTGTGAAGATTTCGAAAGTCTGTCCATATAGATAATGCCTCCAGATTTTCAGTGCAAAAATGATAGCTGTTAGCTCTAAGTCATGAGTAGGATAGTTCTTTTCATGAGGCTTTAATTGCCTCGATGCATAAGCAACTACCCTCTCATTTTGCATTAGAACGCAACCAAGCCCTTGTAGTGAGGCATCACTATACACTACAAAACCTTCTCCCCCTGAAGGAATCACCAAGAAAGGAGCACTGGTTAATTTCTTCTTCAATTCTTGAAAACTTTGTTGACATTTATCATCCCACATGAATTTTATGTTCTTTTGTGTCAACTTGGTCAATGGTGCTGCTATTTTTGAAAAGCCTTCTACGAATCTTCTATAGTATCCAGCCAAACCCAAGAAGCTTCTAATCTCTGAAACATTAGAAGGTTGCTTCCATTTTATCACAGCTTCAATCTTGTGAGGGTCAACAGATATGCCAGCGCTCGAAATTACATGACCGAGAAACATAATTTCATTGAGCCAAAAGTTACACTTACTTAACTTGGCATATAGTTTCTCTCGCCTTAGGACTTCTAGAACTGTCTTAAGATGGTGTTCATGCTCTACTATGCTTTTGAAGTAGATCAAGATATCATCAATAAACACAATTACAAATTTATCGAGATAAGGGTGAAACACTCTATTCATTAGATCCATGAAGGCAGCTGGTGCATTTGTGAGTCCAAAAGGCATTACTAAGAATTCATAATGACCATATCTTGTTCTAAAGGCAGTTTTCTGTATGTCTCCTTCCCTTATCTTTAGTTGATGATACCCGGATCTCAAATCAATCTTTGAGTATACCTGAGTACTTTGAAGTTGATCAAACAGGTCATCTATTCGAGGAAGAGGATATTTATTCTTTATGGTCACTTGGTTGAGTTGTCTATAATCAATGCATAGTCACATAGATCCATCTTTCTTCTTCACAAATAGGACAGGGGCACCCCAAGGTGATACACTAGGTCGAATAAAACCCTTGTCCAAAATCTCTTGGATCTGTTTCTTTAACTCCTCCAACTCAATTGGTGCCATTCTATATAGAGGTTTAGAAATAGGTGTAGTACCAGGTAGAAGATCAATTGTAAATTCAATCTGTCTATTTGGTGGCAGTGCAAGTAGATCTTCAGGAAAAACATCTGGAAAATCCCGTACAATGGGGATGTCCTTTAATACTGGCTTCTTAGATTCTTCTCCAGAAATAAAGGCCAAGTATCCTTGACATCCCTTCAGTAATAGTTGGGTAGCACTCAAGGCTGAAATAATAGAAGGGAACTTTTCTTGAATCCCAATGAACTTAAAATTGGTTGATCTAGAGGTGAGAAAGTAATAGTCTTCCGAAAACAATCGACACTTGCATGGTATGCGGAAAGCTAGTTCATACCTAAGATAGCATCAAAATCTTGAAATTCTAATAGAATAAGATCTACTAGCAAATCATGACTTTCAATTATAATAACACAGTTTCTATATATTTGATCAACTATCAAAGAGTTTCCAACTAGTGTTACTACCATTAACGTATTATTCATTGTCTCATGATTCTTATGCAGTTTCATAGCAAAACAAGGTGATATAAAAGAATGGGTAGAACCAGAATCAATAAGCACAGATGCTGGCATACCATAATACACCTACAGGCCCTAGACCATGCTCTGATACCATAATATACCTACAGGCCCTAAACTCATGTTGATGATAATTATTATGGTCATTATAGGATTGACATGTTTATTTCATATCTTGAACTCTTTTTCATTATATTTGACGAGAATATGTGAAAGAACATTGAGTTTTTTGGGTCTGTATTTTTAGCTGGAATCATCTGATTTGTTTTTGGCTTTGTGTAATTAGCATAAAGAATATTGATAAATCTTAATTAATGAATAATTGAGATATAATTAGAGGAATTTAAGAAAAATTACTATAGATGGACAAAAAGCAACTTTCTGTGACAGAGGGTCATACGACAAAGTTCTTCCTTGACGGATCTGTTAAGCATTTCAAGTTTGGATCCTTGTGGCCTAGAATTTCTATTCATTTATGATCTAGATAGACTTTATTCTTATTTAAATTTAGTTTATATATCAAGAAATTAGGATTTTAAAAAATCCTATTTCAGGGTTTTCTTAATTTTGACTGATTTTTCAGTCATTTTTTTGGTTTTACTGGCACATACATATTGTTTTGGCTAGTGACCGATACGGGTGGTCGATACAAGATAGCGGTTCATGGTTTCAATATATAGTTGTCAATGCTTGTCAGATGGTGATGATGCTATGCTTCCTTTACCATTTGGAATTATCGATAAAGATAATGATAAGAAACTGGATTTGGTTCTTATCTCATTTGCATGGCTTGGTCAAAGCCAACTTTGACGACCTGCCAAAGCTCATGTGCTTGTCTTATAAACATAACGGTATAATAGATGCGGAAGACTTCTAACTTGCTGACAGTCTTTCATGGAATCTGCATGTGCCATATTATTGACAATTTTCACAATGAATTCTGCAATGCTTTGCTCATAAATCTGTTCTGAGAAAGCATTCTCAGTCATAAATGATAATGAATACGAAGCTAAAATATCAGCAGCTGAAGGAATATCACCTGATGCTACCTTTTGGATTAGAAAATTTTCTCTTTGGGCAATTACTTATTTTCAGGGAATTATTTTTGGTAATGACTGCAAGTATATTCAAAACTCTGAGGAGTTGGATATTTGATATTCTTGGGCTCCCAATTTTTGACATGATAAGAGTGCATCCAGCAGCAGCTAGTGACTTGGTTTTATGAATGATATGAGTTGAGGATGAAGTAGACAACCAGCCCTTGTGCCTTCTGCTGAGCATCACCTATTAGAAGCTGCAGAAAGTGCATGGGTCTTCTGAGTAGTGTAATTGGATGAGTCAGAGGGGGAGGGTATTTCTTGTGTTGATATAATCAATCAATTGTGGTTTTGTAGTGGATGGAAATTAAATGGTTTGCTTTGTGTATATGGTGTAGCTGCACTCTGCTGTCGCATAATGTTCATTAAATATTTAGAGAACATTTTCATGGTTGCCACTTGTAGGAAGGCCTATTCACAGACTTCACATCTGATTCACAAAAAATAAGAGCCTTTGGGAAGCGCAAGATGAAAAATAGGGTTTGATTGGGTATAAAATCCTACAAAATCCCGAAGGCCTCCAGGAAGGCCTAGAAAGTGAAATAGAGTCTGCCCCGAGGGCTATGGGAAATTGAAATATGTTGTCCACTGTACATTTGGTTGTTATCACTGCCTTTGCTACTGTCTGCTTTGCTTGAATAATGCTTGTAAACTGTCTTGCCCTTTAATCTGTATGTAAACTGCTTTGCTACTCATCTCTGTTCAACATCATAAACTGTCTTTTTTTTTCGGATAACAACTCGACTATTCTCCTAATATTTGAAGTTTGCATTGATTGGATGGTCTTTTTCATGATGTATTTTTCTTTACTTGATCTGATGTTCTTGCAAAGGAGCTTATTTTCTTGGAATATGTGTATTGTACATCTCTCATGTGTGTCCAACGTGCTTGTATTTTAGACATATAACTTGACATCTCTACCGCATTATATTTGGTAACCGAAGGATGTAGTTAATCAGCTTGCAATGTTAGTACGATTTCTATGGTAGTTAATCGAAGTTATGGAAGAATGTTCCTCTGCCCCTGCGAAGCAACGTTAGGTGCGACTCCTCTTCCCCATACGGCGAGCAGCCATATATGTTGGTGGATCTCACCAGCAGCAACGGAGGAGATGGCTGAGCCTAATGTCGCTACTAGCGGTTCCGATTGTCTTCGCCAAGATTGTTTCTTGGGTTACCATGGTCGAGAAGACTCGCTTTCACGGTCAAGCGAGTCTTCTCCACTCTTCTTTTTCTTCGGCTTCTATATCATCACCATGCTAAAACTAACTATAAGGTGAAGGTGAAGGTGAAGGTGAAGGAAAGGTTCGCAAAGGAGAAGTCTTCAACGTTGAGCTCGATGTTACGAGGATTAATTATATATTATCATATGTCGTTAGACTTCTTTAGTATCTTGATCTCTAGACAAAAAAATTATATTAAAATTTTTATAATTATGAAAATAAAATATTTAATTTCATTTATTCTAATGTTGTTGGTCTCATTGATGGACGATACAGTATATGATAACACGTGCAGGAATGATATAAAAACGATGGGCAAAAAGATAATTTCAATACTTCAGTTATGTTTTCTTTCTTCTTAGTCGACTGTTGTGGTGGTGGTAGATGACAGTACCATTAGAGGGTCACGGGTGGTTGTTGTGGTTGCGATCAATAAGAAAAATGTAGTGGTCGACGAGAACGAGGCAATGACGTCCTTAGAGATGGGTTGGGTGGAGTCCTAGGAATTAAGGGACTTTTGTTGCTTCTTGCAAGGGGAGGAAGAGGAGGGAGAGGGATGTCGAGAGGTGAGACAAGAGCAGGGGAGGAAGAGAACGATGTAGATGTCAACACTCTACATCTGTGTTGACGTCGATGTTGACGTAGGTGTAGAGCGACACCGATGCAGAGTGTCACTCGTCATCTATATCAACGTTGACGCAAATGCAAAGCGGTAAAAAAGGGGAAGAAGGATGAGGGATCGGGGAAGGAGGGAAGGAGGGAGGAGGAGGGAGAGCGATGTCAAGAGGAGGAAGAGGACGACGCAAATGTCCACTCTACATCTGCGTCGACGTCGATGTTGACGTAGATGTAGAGCGACACCGATGCAGAGTGTCACTCATCATCTATATCAACGTCGACGCAAATGCAAAGCGGTAAAAAGAGGGAAGAAGGATAAGGGATCGGGGAAGGGGGGAAGGAGAGAGGAGGAGGGAGAGCTACGGACGAGAGGTGAGGCAAAAGGATAGGAGGAAGAGGATGACATAGATGTCAACACTATGCATTTGCATCGACATCGCTCGATATTTGTGTTAGCGTTGACATAGATGCAGAGCAGCGAAAGGGGGGAAGAAGAATGAGAGATCAGGGAAGGGGAAAAAAAGGATGAGCATCGTCTTGTATCTGCATCAGCATCGACGTAGATACTGAAGGCGTCAACGCAAATGCAGAGCGTTGACATCTATGTCATCCTCTTCTTCTTCTCTCTTTGTCTCACCTCTCACCGTCACTGTCCCTCCTTTTTCTTCTCCTCCCCCTCTTAAGAAGTCGTAAAAGTTCTTTCTCAACTCCACCTCCAGGACTTTACTTGACCCAGCTCCAAGGGCATCTCTATATCATTCTCGCTGATCACTATATTGTTCTCAATGATCATAACCACAATAGCCACTCACGGCTCCCAATAATGCCATCATCCGTCACCACTACAACAATTTACTAAGAAGAAAGAAAATATAACTGAGATATTAAAATTATATTTTTTAATGTTATTTTCGTATCATTTCTATACGTGTTATCATATTACTGTATTTTTTTATCGATAAAACCAACGACATTAGGATAAATAAAATTAAATATTTTAATTTTATAATTTAAAAAAATTTATATAATTTTTTTAAGTATAAAAATTAAAAAGTTAAAAAGGTTTAACTATAAGAGTTAATATGTAATTAGATGAGATGAGGATGTCGCCGAGGATGCTGCCGAGGGTCTCCTCGATGGGAGGCGGCTGGATGCGGATTTTGGCTTCTTATCATATCACATGAGTTTTAATTGTAGCAAAACTCAACGAAGAGCTCTTTTTGTATCGATCGTTTTACTTTTAACTTTGACATTAATTTTACACATGATGTTATGTATAAATGTTGTCGTCAAAGAAATAAATGGAGTGACTAAAAATAAAATAAAGTGGAAATCCAAATGTGTCTTAAAAGTTGTAGAAAATTCGATGCGGGCCCCCAGGGTTGGTTTTTGTGTGTAGAATCTTCGGGACAGAGCGCATTAACGCTGGTTAGTCCCTTTATCATCATTGGGACACCTTACCATCGAGTGGCGACTGGGCCACCAAAACTAAACCCGTTCGCCTTTCCCCATTGTTTGGTCTTCCCCTTCGTTTCTTGCCGCGTTTCCTCTCCATCTCCCCATCGAAGAATCGGAGAGGAGATCCATCATCCATGGTTGGAGGAGTTCCCAAGATGCAGAAGACCTCGCCGCCCACTTACGCCCCCAACCCCGCCTCCTCACCGTCGGCCTGGCCCCAGGCGATGGAATCCCCCGCGCCGCCGATCAGATCGGCAGCGGCGGCGCCATCTTCCAGTCCCTCCCCGGCCGCCCGCACCGCCGACCTGGTTTCTCGGTTCAAAGAGCAGGGAAAGGCCCTGATCGCTGCTCAGCGCCCCTGGCCGCAGCTCCTCAATACCACCGCCCTCTCCCGTCCCGCCAACGCCGGCGAGGCCGTCGCCCGCCTCCGCCGCAACCTCGCCTACTTCCGCTCTAACTACGCCCTCTTCGCGATTGCCGCCCTCTCCGCCTCCCTCCTCTGGCACCCCGCCTCCCTGGTCGCCTTCGTCGCCCTCGTCGCCGCCTGGTTCCTCCTCTACTTTTCCCGCGACCAGCCGCTCGTCCTCTTTGGGCGCCTGATTGACGACGGGACTGTCCTTGGAGCCCTCTCCGTAGCCACGGTCGTCGCCCTACTGTTTTCCGACGTGGGATCGACTGTCTTCGGAGCCATCATGGTGGGGGCGGCGCTCGTCTGCTTGCACGCGGTGTTCAGGGCAACGGATGATCTGTTTCTCGATGAAGCAGAGGTTGCAAACGGCGGATTGGCTGTCCCTGCGTTTGGGATTCCAGTGCAGCCGCAGGCCTATGTTCGGATTGTGTGATCGTGCTTGCTTGGAATTGGGGCATTCTCGGATACCATTGTGCTGTTTCAAGATGATATTGCTGATTGTTCGTGTTGATTGCTTGGTTTGTTGTGACTGATACTGTGGCCCTGCACTGCTTCATCTCTGGAGCTGTCTCTGCCAGAGCGCATAGGTATATGATTGCTTTCTTCTGTTATATCTTTCTACCTTTTATGGTCCTGTGGATGCATTGTTGTGGATCATTTTGTGTGGCATTTATATGGTGATGACATTGTTATTAGTCAGATAGATATCAAACATTAAAGCTTACTGTTTGCCTTTTTTCATCTTGCATAAACTGTGCTTGCTTGGTGGAAGATTGCAAAATATTAATTACTGGCTTTACCCAATGGGTTGGTGGTGGAACTATCTTGTCATCGTATGAAAACTTTACTTTAGTTTTTCTCAAATATTAATAAATGGCTTGTTTACATATTAATCATAGTTATGCTTATGCTATAGCATCTCAATGTCTCAAGTAATAATGTTTTTCTTTTAAATTTGATTCTTTTGGTTTTGATTCTGAAATATTTATATATTCTTCAGTTTGGTTCATAACTCTTTATGTAAATTTTAATGTATGTTAGTTGTTTCTTACTGCAAATTCCCATCAGTGCCTATAGGGACTTGATTACTGTTCTATGCTATGGCTGAAGGTTTTGCCTTAGCTGATAAATAGCTGTATTTCTGCTGGAAGCTATCACTCTTTTATTCTTATTCTCTAAATATTTATTATATTTTTTGTTTCTTTCCTGTTAATGCTTTGTCATCGTTGTTATTTTCTCTAGGTGATGAAGATGCAATATCTTTCCTATTTAAAATTCGTATCATCAGACCTTCAGACATAGTACACAAACATGATTTATGTATCTTTTTCTCTTTTTTTTTTTTGTAACCTGGTCATACGTATGTTTGCAAAAGTGTGATCATGAGCATATCCTTTAATTGCAGTTGACCATCCTAACAGTAGATCATTGATGGTAGAATTTTCTGCACAGCACTCCTGTCACTCATAATTTGCTTATTACTGTCTGTCATGCATTTTTAACATTTCTTACACTCTGAATTCTTTTGAAACAATATCCCCTTCTATAGGTAATGCATATATTGATAGAAAAGGCAAATGTTGGTTTTCTCTGTGCATTCATGTGGTCATGTACATATTTTGTCTCGTTACACAGTTTGTGAAGAGTTGGATATTTTGGCTGTATGTGTGTTGTATAATCTGTTCTACCAAATTTTGTTTCAACTGTGCCAACAAAATGGAAAAAAAATTACATTATGTTGTTTCATTTCTCTGTAGAGCTTGTGATTATGGAAAAGCTCCTACCTATGATTACAAGAGAGGGAAGTGTATCTCATGTCATGGAAACATTTCTTTTTCTTTTTTCTATCACATATGAGCTTTCCTAAGCGTTCTTTGTTGCAGAAGTATTTGTGATTTATCCACTCGAGTCTTTCTTCATGATGGAGATAACGTGCTCAGATATTAGCTCTTTTTAGGTATAAACTTTGAACTAAATATACAATAAGACGATAGATACAAGTGAATGTCTCTTTTAATTTATCATTGTAAAGACTTCTCTTTGAGGCCAAATTTGTGATTAGTGCAGCAAACTTTTAGACAATGGTTTGTTGATGTTTTTTTCTCCTATTTGGTGTAAACATATCAAGCATATGGCACTTCCAAACACATCTTTTCCTTCTGTTTCACATGGACATTCTCGAGTCTTTGCCTTCCATGTTGCTTAAATTTTCCTCGGTATTGTGTTTCTTTCCTCTTTTGAGTTTTTAGATAATGCCTGATCGTTGATCATTATTGCTTCATCCTTGGTTGCTTTATATGCTAAATCATTAGAACTACAACTTGTCAATGTATATACTAATTTCTCCTGGCATTGTTGGTATTATTGATGTCTTCATCTTACTCATTATATGTCACTACATTTGCAATTGAGTGCAAGCAGTTATGCCTGTGTAAATGAATGGCAAAACCTAACCCCTTCAAATGACTTGTTCCAGTGCCTATCCCCTTAGCAGCCAAGTCCAGCAAAAAGGACTGTGGATTGGTACAAGTAAACTGATGAGCACCTGACTTATTCATATTTTTGCTTAGACTGTAGATTTGCTAGGAGCAGGCTGGAAATGTATTTGCAGTTTGCAATATGAATATAGAAAGCAGGCAACAAGTAAATGCATCTAAAAGAGTGGTTGTTTATACTTGAAAATGCTTGCAAGTAATTATTGTAGGTAGAAGTTGCAGATGCAGCTATTTTAATGCCTGCATCCATTTCAATGTGGAAAGGAAAGATGAAGAGAAGAGTATCCATATCTAAATTTTTTAGTTGATTGCCGGCAAAATGTGTCTCGCACGCAACTGAATCACTTGTCATGGCCTAAATGAATTCACATGAGAAGTTGGGTCTTGATTTTTCTAATAGCAATTGATGATTATTGGAAGCTTAAAACTATGAGTTGCATGCTAGATTCTTATGGCTACTTAATTTAGATTAAGAAAAGAAGAGCTTACAGGAATCCATAACAAGCTAACATGTCTGGAGGTCAATCCTTGGCATCAGCTGAAATCTTTCAGCCTTCTCTTCAGCATATCCATCGACTTCTTCCGAGCATCCTGCTTCGTGTTTCGGCTCGACAGGCTCCCAAACAACCGATCTGGTGCGTCCTTGAACTTTTCGCAGATGCTCGCAACCTTTTTGTAGTCCAAAGCACCATAATTCTTCTCTCTTATCACCGGATTCATGAAGTTCTCAGGCTGATTGCTCACCAGCAGATTCAACAGCTGCCTCGCTTCCACCAAACAATCTCTGAAGCTTCGGTCTTTCTTCAACTCGCTCAACCCCGTGCTCTGGAACCTTTCAGCCGCAAACGCTTCCAATGTCTTCAGATCATTGCCGATGCCGATGACAGCATTGAGGGTGAACCTCTTCAGACTCTCACTAAGAAAGGCTGCCACGATCGAATCCGAGATATGATTCAGAGCACCGACACCGATCTTGTAGAGAGCTTCTGCGGGCAGAATTTGCTGAGCGGTGGAGATGAGGAAGTCGAGGTAGACAACGACTTCGTGGATGTAGTCGTTCGCGTTCTCTGGAGCTTCATCTGCCGTCCAATTGATGCCGTTCATGAGCGCCAAGTACTCATCCAACTTGGAATCGATCACGTTCACCAACGCATTGTAAGCTGCATTCTGCGACGCCTTGAGGACAGCCTTGGCAGTCAATCCGGCATGAGGCCTTTCCACCAAGCGCAGAGGCACCGAGCAGAGTTGGGCAGCCTGCCACAAGAAGAGATCGCAACTGCCCTCGAGGACTGCTATGTTCGCCGCAATCTGCATCGCCTGCGACACGCCGAGATTACCAGTATGGATCATGTTGAGCAAAGCTTCGTTCAGCACACCGATCACGAGCTTGTCGAGGTACTTCTTGACCACTTCGTAAAAGTTGATGTGACCTCCGTACGACAAGTAGTTGACGGAGTCCTCGATGAAGGAGCGCACGATGCGGCACACATCTGGAACAGAGGAGGAGAAGGGTGCGATGTATGGGAATGCAGGCATTATGTCGGAGGATTGAAGTTGGAACGACAACACGTTCATGTTGTACTCGTACTCCTTCTTGATCACCATCTGTTCGAAGGAATCACTGGCCAGGATGTCGCTGATCTGCTTCCAGCACTCGCTGAGGAGGAGCTCGTGGTACTTGTCTCTGCTGCTGTCGAGCACCTCGAGCAAGGGCGCTACCCGGTAGCCATGGCCGGTGAGAGTGGCCCCGAGAAGAGTGACGAGGTCTTTGATAAGAAGAAGGTGGCTCGCTGTATCGGTGCGGGAGAATTGATCCTCCAGAACGGATGTCATCTTCGCGATGGCCGTCTCCCAGATCGCCTCCACCTGACTGTCCGATAGCAGTCCCCCTGCTGTCCGCCGAACTCGATCCTCCACGATGAAGAAGCCGGCGATCTGCGCGAAGAAGGGCTGGTGGGATTCAAGAAACGGCTGCGCCGACGAGATCTGCAGGTCCAGATTGAGCTGCATCAGCCTGTTCTTGTAGTAGTAGTCGCGGAACTTCTCCTCGATCCCAAGGCAGGTGTGAATGTGATGAGCTCGGTAGACCGGCGTGAGGTCGAACTCCAGCATCGAATCCTCGTCGATGTGCTCGATGTCCAACGCGCACGCGACGTCGCCGACGCCGGTCCGGCTCTGCTCTTCTGCTTCCCTGCGGCGCGCCCGCTTCTCCTCTTCTCTTTGCCGGGCGGAGGAAGCCTGGCCGATGGCCAGCTGCCCGATCTCCTTGGCCGCGCTCCTGATGTGGACGAGCCAGTCGTTGAACTCGCTGCAGACCTTCTTCTCGATGTGCAGCTTGAGCGCAGGTATCTGCTTCTCGATCACCTTCCTCAGGGGCTTGAGAGGGGTGTTCTGGATGTAGTTGCGCTCGATCATGTCCAAGGTCTTGAGTGCAGGGTAGAAGCGGCTGTTGGAGACGTGCATGTTGCAGGTGAGGCAGAGCTTGGAGACCTGGACGCAGACCTTCAATGTCTGTAAGGCCTCGGTGACGTTCTTCTTGATGAGGTACAGCTCGAGGAGCTCCTCCAGCCGCAGCAGAAGCGCGCTGGCCACCTCCTGCAGCCTGAGATTCTCGCTCGACAGCATGCTCTTCAGCTCGTCGGCGTCGACCAGCACGCCACGCAGCTCGTCGACGGCGACGATGAAGTCCTCGTAGTGAAGCTTGCACAGCTCTTCGATCTCCACCTCCTTCTTCCTCACGATGTTCCTGAGCTGGTGCAGGAGGGCCTCGGGCTTGCCGGACTCGAAGGAATGGCGAACCGCAGGGCCCAAATCCTCCCCGTTCCCGATGGAGGTCGCGAGGACTACATCGACGCCGCCGTCCGCGTGTTCCACCACGGTTCGCCTCCTGGACGGGGCATGCAGCATCATCCCGGAATCTGCAGCAAACATGAAGGAGATCAACCAGGAAGAAAGGAAAGATTGCTACATTGAGGCTTAAGATTCATCTCCACCAATTAGGGAGGAGGTCAGCTTTATATCATGCATACTTACGTTGTCTTAAAACTCCGTCTCTACCTCCAAAAAAAAAAAAAAAAAAGATCGAACTTTTTTTCGCAGAAAAAGTTCTACACCGTATAGAACAAATCATAAGCAAATTAAAAGGCGGCTCTCCTCTTTTACGGAAATACGGAGATCAGGAATCACAGAGACGCCTTCTTTTGCCATTAACGAATTGAAGAAAATACAATCTTGGAAGGACCAAGATCCGCAGGTAAATCTACCAAGAAGGCTGCTCCTTTTTGACAGAAATGAGGAGAGAAAGCATCACAGAGGTACCTTATGTTGATACCCACAGGCGACTGCAGGAAAATAAGCGTCTTGGAACGATGGAAAAACATAATATTTCTTTTATTGCCCTTTACATATCAAGTTTTATTGCCCCTAAGTCATATAAGTGGAGGTTTTCTATGCGTGTGACTCGCTCGCAGATTACCTCCGCGCGCGACTCGGTCTTGGCGGGGGCGAAGGTGAGGCCGCCGCGGAGATAGGGGAGACGGCGCGGCCAGTGCCCCAGGACTTGGCCGAGGTCTGGTGACCGGCGCGCTTCGAAGCAGCGTAAGGCTGGCGTCCGTTCTTAGCGAGGTTGCCGTGAACGAAGCGAACGACGTCCGGGCGAATCAGCGCCCTCCCAGATGCCGAGAAGACCAATACAGCCAGGGGATCCGCCCCTGCTACGGAAAGATGCGGAACCGACGATACATCTCGCGCAAGGGCCCCTCTGATCGTCTATGGCACCGAGGGTTCCAAGATCGTCAAAGCCTTCCGCGCGCCTCAACCGGCTGAGGTTGGCTCCGGGAGGCCACATCGGCCGGTTCATCTTCTGGACTCGGTGTCTGGTACCTTTGATGAGCTACCCGAGAAGAAGAAGGGGTACGCGCTGCCACGGCCGAAGATGGTGAATGCTGATCTGTCGAAGATCATCAACTCAGACGAAGTGTCATCTGTGGTGCGGCCGATCAAGAAGGAGGTGAAGAGGCACACTCTAAAGAAGAACCCGCTGGAGAATCTATGCATGCTGCTGAAGATGAGCCCATACGCCAAGAATGCCAGGAGGGTCGCTCTGCTTGCTGAGGCGCAGGCCAAGGAGGAGAAGCTCGACAAGAAGAGGACTCAGCTCCCCCAGGCAATAAAATTCAAGTGTTATCTTTTAATGTATCTTATTAGTTGGGGTTTGTTCTTTTGGTTTGCTTAGTTATATAGTTAGCTACATTTAATCTTTATATTTTTAAAAATTATATTATATTTATATAATTATAAAAGTAAAATATTATATCTATTTATGATTAATTATATATTTTTTTATAGTTAATTGTCCTCAGTATTTCAGTTCCAATATTTTAAAAAGTTTAACACCTCTATAGTTATAAAAATAAAATATTTAAATATATTTATCCTAACGTTATTGATTTTACTAATAAAATTATAAATATAAAATATAAAAAAATAATTTTAATATTTTAATTGATGGTGACGAACGACGTTAATGGTGATAGACGATGATATTGCTGGGGACACGAATGTGTGTTATCGATGAGGAGAGTGGTGACAAGAAGTGAGAGTCGCTCTATTGCTATGTCGATACCAACATAGTTGTCAAGTGATCATTTCGTTACTTTGCATCTACATCGTTATCGATATAGTTGCCAAGTGACGAATGGATGGCTCGGCATTTGCATCAACGACGATACAAATACAAAGCGACAAAAGGGCAAATCGATAATTAATCGACATAGATATAAAGCGACCCTCATATCTTGCCATCGCTCTCATCCATAACATCCACTTATGTCTCACAATGATGTCATTATCCACCACTATCACAATCGATACCATCCATCATCATTAATTAGAGTATTAAAATTATTTTTTTATTTTATTTTATATATTTTTATTAATAAAATCGATGATGTTAGGATAAATGGATATAGATGTTTCCCATTCGTAATTATAAGAATGTTAATATATTTTTTTAAAATATAAATATTAAATAAAATACTAAAGATAGCTAACAATTGATAATTAACCCCCTCTCTTTATCTAGCTATGCTAATCTGGCCGTGCTCAGTTGACGAGGACATCTCTCTAATTTGTTCCACTCCAAGGAAGAGAGAGAAAAGTCCAAAGCCTAGTAGGGGGTGTGGCATCGGAGCCCCATATTTTGGAATCCCCTGGAAAACATAGGAGGAGCTGTCGTTCCCCATCGATGGCAGCGTCGCCTGGATGTGGATGTTGTTCCCCATCGATGACGGCGTCGCCTGGATGTGGATCTCGCCTGACGGTCCGTGGTTCAGCTCCTTACATATATATGTGTATATATATGTGTATGGCGGTAGGTTGATGCAGCACTAACCAACTCCTTTAATATATTCCTTGGTTACGAAGAAAAGTACCTTAAAACAACTTTAACTTTGTGCAGGGAATATATTGATGAGCTATCATATTTGAGTGGGCTGAGTTGAAGATTATGAGGCATCATTATTGGCTGATAAAAATATCATATCATAATCAATGTTCATATGATCAGATTGTAGTAAATTAGACACTCCCGTGTCAATCTCCCCTGGTTGAAAAAGACTTATCCTCAAGTCATTGTTTGATTCATCAATATGATTATAAAAAAGACTTAAATCAATCACATTAAATATTGGGGATACTCCGTAATCTTTAAGTAGCTCAATCTCATAAGCATTTTTGTCAATTCTTTTAAGCACCTTGAATGAACCATCAGCCTTTGGTTTCAATTTTTCAAATTTGCCCGGTGGAAACCTCTCATTCCTTAGATGAATCCAGACTAAATCACTTGCATTAAACTCTACATGTTTTCTATGTTTATTGGCAGCTTGCATGTACCTCTCATTTTGCTTCTCAATGGTTGCTTTAACATTCTCATGCAGCTTCTTTATATGCTTAGCTCTTTCATCAGCATCTCCACTAAATTGCTTTGTTGTAGAATGAGGGATTAAGTCTAAAGGACCAGTAGGATTAGTACCATAAACTATCTCAAAATGACTCTTACAAATACTATGATGCATAGAACGATTATAGGCAAACTCAATTTGTGGAAGAATGAGACCCCACAGCTTAATATTCTTGCCAACATAGCTTCTAAGCAAATATCCCAAGCTTTTGTTCGTTACCTCAGTTTGCCCATCGGTTTGTGGATGATGTGAGCTGCTGAAATTCAAAGAAGTATCCAACTTCCTCTAAAGAGTTTTAAAAAAATGATTGAAATTTTGAATCTCGATCACACACCATAGTTCTTAGAATACCATACAATTTAACAATCTCCTTAAAATACAAATCAACAATATGAGATATATCATTCGATTTATTGAAAGGAACAAAGTGAGACATTTTTGAAAATTTGTCAATAACAACCATGATAGAATACTTGTTCCTTTGAGTTCTTGGTAGTCTCAAAATGAAATCAAGACTCACATATGTTGAATCTCATATTTTGATGATGAAACCAATTGATATATGTTTATGTTTTAATCTGCGTTTTGAGTGACGCAGGATGCTTTGATCAGGATGAGACAATTAAAGCAAGAAAAATCATGTTGTGCCGGAGGAAAACATGTTAGAAGATTGGACGTCGGGCCGGAGGAACGGTCGACGTATCGACAGAAGGCTTCGGGCCATGGATTCGGGCATCAGGCCAAGAAGAGCGGAGATTGCGCTAAGGATATCGGAGTTGCGGAGTCAACTAGCCGATTGGGCAATAGGTCGCAAGAGAAGACGATGCGTCGAAGAATCGGACGAAGCATCGAAGGACCAATGATATGCCGGACAACTTGATTAATGCTTAGTATTAAATGTCTAGATCGAAGTGTGTTTTTACTTGTGCAAGATTAACTACGATAGCATGGCATGAAGCAAAATGAAGTCTCAGAGTCAAGGACGCAATTATGTTGGGAGTTCGAGAGTTCGTTGGAAGTCCGAAAGTTCATCAGAAGTTTAGGAGGAACCAGCCAAGAAGTCTCGAAGCTTGCCAGAGAAGCTCGTCGGAACTCGCCAAGAAGATCATCGTGAAGTCTAGGAGCTTGCCGGGAGTCTGCCAGAACATTGCAGAGAGATCGTCAGAAGTTCACCGGAAGCTCGCCGGAAGAATAGATTTATGGACTTTATTTAGCTTAGAATATGTCTTAGGAATCATAGTTAGCACGTAATTGAGATTGGATTTGGACCAACCGAATTAGGGGCCAGCTAGGCCCACGTAAGAACTGTGTTGGGCCCAATAAGAAGCCCAAATAGTGCCCCAAGAAGTCCCACCATCATGGCATAGTCTTCGAGACTATGTCAGGCGATGGTACCGCTAGTCTGGGTGATTGTACTGCCCCTGGCAGGGTGCCAGGCGGTGGTACCGCCAGTTTGGGCGATGGCATTGCCCAATATTACACCCCAGGCGGTGGTACCGCCCAGCGCAGGCGATGGTACCGCCTGTGCCCGGGGGAACCCGAGATGGAAAAGTTTTAGGCTCCAAGTTTGAATCAACTTGAAGCCTATAAATACCCCTCTCATCCTTGGTTAAAGTACACAAGTATTGAGAGAAAAAAAGTATCAAAACGCTGTTGCAATCTTGTGTGAGCTCCTCTCAAAGATCTAAAGTGTTAGAATAGTTTGAGAGAGGAGTGAGTAGGGGTGTAAGGGTTATCTCCTAAACCCGGTAAAAGGAGAATTGAGTTGTAAAAGGTGATTGACCTTCGCCTATTGAAGGAAGGCCTCTAGTGGAAGCCGGTGACCTCTTCGGAGGAGGAAGCCGAAAGTGGATGTAGGTCACGTTGACCGAACCACTCTAAAACTCTGGTTTGCATTTACTCCCTGCCATTTACATACTGCAAACCTCTTTAATAGCTTACTACCTTTAATATGTTTACGTACGTTTTCAAAGTATTACCTTTACGAAACGATTTTTCGTCGGAAATAGTTTTTATCGTACGAAGTTTTTTAAACCGTCATTATCTTACCGCTGCACTAATGCACCCCCCCTCTTAGTGCCGACCCTTGCTCCTAATAATTGGTATCAGAGCCATGGTTTTCTAATTTGGTTTAACACCTAAATAGAAATAGCTCTTTTCGACTTTCAAGAGGGTCACTCTCTCATTCGTCCTCCCTTTTTCAATGGGACGGACTACACTTATTGGAAAACTCAAACGAGAGTTTTCTTGCTTTATTTGGATTTGAACTTATGGAGCATTGTGGAATCCGGTTTTAAAAGGTCTTCTCTTCCAATAAACATTTGGAATGATTTGGAGAAGAACACGTTTTCTTTAAATGCTAGAGCTATGAATGCTCTATTTTGCACTTTAATCGAATTTCTATATGCGAAATAAATTTTGACATATGGCACACTCTCGAAATTACACACGAAGGCACTAGCAAAGTTAAGAATTCTAAAGTCAACTTTTTAATGCATGATTTTGAACTTTTTCATATGAAACCAAGCGAAACTGTTGTTGACATGTACACCCATTTTACGGATGTCGTCAATGGTTTAAAAGTACTTGGTAGAAGTTTTTTGGATTTTGAACTTGTAAACAAGATTTTGCGTTCTCTTAATAAGAGTTGGGATTAAAAAATAACGGCTATTCAAGAATCGAAAAACTTAAACCAATTTCCAATCGATGAACTAATATGGTCCTTGATGACCTATGAAATGACGTGCAATGCATGTAAAGAACTTGAAAACCACCTTCCAAAGAACATGAAGGATTTCAAACAGAGAACATTTGAAGACCACTCGAGCATAAGCTCAAGTGATGGTGAACATAAACTTGAACTCATAAAGAAATTTTAAAAATTAATGAAACAAAAATTAAAGAACAAAAAGAACGCAACTACTTGCTTTGAACGCAAGAAGAAAAAAGAACATTGAGATGAATCAAGCTCCTCCGAAGACGAGGAGAAAATCAAGAAATGCGAGGTGGCAAACTACGCCTTAACCGCTTTCAATGATGAGGTAATCGAAATCTCCCTAATTTATTTCGAAATTACTTGATGCTTTCCATGATGCATTTTCTTTTTTATTTAGTTTAGAAAAAATATTTTTTTTAAAAAAATTACATAATAAAAATATTAAATGTTTTGATACCATGATTGACGATTTTATTCTATGCATGAGATTTTAAAGTAGTTATACATGATGATGTTTGTGATTTATTGATCTTGATGATTTTTATGGTAAATCTTGCACTTTCATTTTAAACGATGATACATATTTTTATTTGGCATAAATAAAATAAAATAACATGAATTGAAACAACTAAAAAGAAGAAAGGTTTCTCCTTGAAAAATTTATTTTTTCGACATTATCGATTTTTCCAAAAAGGTGTTTAATGAATCTATTTGTATCACTTTTGTGAATCTCTTAAAAATGATATTGATTTGATGATTTAAATTTAAATGAGCTTTATCTTGATCCTAACAATTGGAATCAAGATCTCTTATATTTCTTTTATCCACTTATAAAAAGAGATTTATTGAAATAAATCATGTCTTGTGACATTCATGAAAAATTGAGACATTATACATGAATCGAGTTCTCATGAGAATCTATTTACGTTTGTCTTCATTAAGTTTTCTTGAAAAGATTTGTTGATGATTTTGATGATTTAAATTTGAATGAGTTTTATCAAAATCATGATCTTGATTTCTTGGAATTACTTTAGATTTTTTTAAAGATCTTTTCTTTGTACTCCTACGATTTTTTCTTGGTATTTTATTTAAAGAAGAGATTTACTATATGAATAATGTCTTTTGGTATTTAATTGGTCTTATCCTTCATGACATGATTTCTCTCTATTTATGGCTTGTATGGCTTAAAATGTTTTGGAATGATGCATGCAACAATATAATTTTTCCCTTAGATAAAAATGCACGTAACACTATGATTTTTTGAAATAATGTGAAAATCAATATTTATCATTTTCTGAAATAATACTCTAGAATGATGATTTGGAATCATGCATGTAATGATGATTTTATATTTCGGTATCGTGCATGAAAAATGAAATGTAAAGTTTTAAAATTATGCATGTTTTAATTTGAAAAATATAATGATGCATAAATAAGATTGATACTTACCTTTGTCATGACGTAGAAATTGATGTAATGGGTCTTCCCTTCTTTTTTACAATGACAAAGGGAGAGAAATATTGCTAGCTCAAGATGCAAAATATGCTAACTTGCACTTGCAACGGAAGCAAAATTGCTAGCTCAAACATTGCAAAGAAAGCGAAAATTTGCTAGCTTGAAACTTGAATATTTCAAGAAGCAAGAGTTGCTTTCTTGTGTTGAATCTCGGATTTTGATGATAAAATCAATTGATGGGTTAATTGATCTAATCCATATTATTAAGTGTGCAGGATTAACTACGATAACTAGAAAACACAAAGCAAGAATACCGGAGTCAAGTTCGATGGACGCTTAAGAGTCCGAAGAATCGTCGGAGATGCTGCCGGAACCAACCGAGAAGAAATCGGGAACCTGTCGGAATTTTCGGAAGTTCGCCGAAGAGATCGTCGGAGGTTCACGGAGATCACCGAGAAGGCTCAGCTACTCGATAAAGTCATCACAAGTTCGGGAGCTTGCTGGGAGTCCGTCGGAAGAAGTTCGTCGGAAAGCTCGCCGGAACAAGACTCGACTTTCGCAGTTGAAAACTTGCTTAGGATGTTTTTTTTTGTTATGTAGTTCACTTGTAATTAGGATTAGGATTAAGAGATAATCCTATATCCTGGTTAGGGGCCAACTGGGCCCAAAATTAGACTTGGTTTGGGCTAAATTGAAGCCCAACAAGTCAACCGAAGGGTCTGGCGGTGGCACCGCCAGACTGGGCGGTTGCACCGCCCAGCACCCGAGAGCTGGGCGGTGGCACCGCCCAGCACTGTCAATGTCTGACAGTGACAGGCAGTGGCACCGCCAGCATCGGGAACCCAAAGAGAATTCAAATTTTGGAGCCCAAATTTGAATCCTCTTGAGGCCTATAAATACCCCTCAAATCTCAGCTGAGATTACAACTTTTTGAGCAGCAATTGTTAGAGAGAAAGGTCTTAGAAAAGTCTTTGTTAGTCTTGTTTTCAATTTGCTAGTGTTCACCTCCTTCTTTCTTGCTGAAAATCTGTAAGAGAGTGAACCACTTGTAAAAAGTTGTAAGAGGGGTATTTACCCTTCCCCTTCAAGAGATTTGCTAGTGGAAGGTGGGAGCCTCATCGAAGAGGGGCCTCGCAAGTGGATGTAGGTCATTTGACCGAACCACTGTAAAATCGGCGTGATCTCTGGTTTGCATTTACTTATTGTCATTTACATTACTGCAAACCATTTGCACTTTAATGCTCTACTTCTTTGTCTCCGTCTTACTTATCTCTTCAAGTTAAAACGCAATCGAAATGGTTTCAAACGAAAACATTACTTTTATCGTACGAAGTTTCCGAAAGTGTTTAAATCGTCAAAAGTTTATCACACTTTACCACTGCACTAATTCACCCCCCCCCCTTAGTGCCGCTTCGATCCTAACAATTAGTATCAGAGCTAGGCTCACTCTCATATTTGGTTTGATACCCAAGAGAGATGGCTTACTCCAGCATACATGAGGGTCATTCTATCACACGTCCACCCTTGTTTAATGGGTCGGATTATACTTATTGGAAGACTCGTATGAGGATCTTCCTCATTTCCATGGATTTTGAGCTTCGGACTATTGTTGAAAACGGATTTCAAAAATTTTCTCTTTCGATGAGCGAATGGAATGAATCGGAGAAGAAGGTTTTTGCCTTAAATGCAAAGGCTATGAATGCCTTGTTTTGTGCACTAGACAAAAATGAATTTAATCGTGTTTCAATTTGTGATTCGGCTTTTGATATTTGGAGAACTCTTGAGGTCACTCATGAAGGCACTAGCCGAGTGAAAGAGTCCAAAATCAACATCCTTGTGCACTCTTACGAACTTTTCCGAATGAAACCAAGTGAGTCCATTGGAGACATGTACACCCGGTTTACGGATGTCATCAATGGACTCAAAGCTCTTGGTAAAGATTTTACTAACTTTGAACTAGTAACTAAAATCTTAAGATCCCTCCCTAAAAGTTGGGATCCAAAAGTTACGGCCATTCAAGAGGCCAAAGACCTTAAAACATTCCCTCTTGAAGAACTCATTGGGTCTCTAATGACCTACGAAATGACATGTCAAGCTCATGACAAGCTCGAGAACCCCCTTCCAAAGAATAGGAAGGATATGACACTCAAATTACAAGAAGACCACTTGAAAGGAACATCAAGTGATGAGGACAGTGACAATGACATTGCACTTTTGACTCAAAAATTTAAAAAATATTTAAGAAAGAACAAATTTAAAAATAATACAAAAAATAAATTCGAACAAAAGAAGGACCAAGTGATTTGCTATGAATGCAAAAAACTGGGACACTATAAGAACGATTGTCCTCAAGCCAAAAAGAGAACATCAAAGAAGAAGGCGCTCAAGGCAACGTGGGATGATTCAAGCGCGTCCGAAGAAGAGGAGTCCAACACCGAGCAAGTTGCTCATTACGCCCTAATGGCCATCGGAGAAGAGGTAACGGATTTAATTAATGCAGATTTACCTTATCATGAATTATTAAATGCATTCCATGAGTTATTTGATGAATGTAAGACAATTAGTAGAAAATACAAATTGCTAAAAAAGGAGCATGATAGTCTCACTTGTGATATTGATAAATTAAAAACTAAATATCATGATAGTTTAGCTCCATGTACAAAATGCCATGATCTAGAATCTCTCCAAAAGGAGAACTTGCTACTTAAGGACACCTTGACGAAATTCGAGGTTGGTAGCAAATCTTTGAACATGATCCTTACAAATAAGGGTCACGTTCCTAAAAGAAGTGGAATCGGATTTGTGAGAAGTCTTCACCAAAATCCAACCACTTTCATTAAAGGCCCCGTCTTACATGTTCAGCACCAAAGCAATTGTAACTTTTGTTGCAAATATGGACATAAAACTTATAAATGTCCATTCAAGAAAATTAGTCCGAACAAACTAATTTGGGTTCCTAAAGGAACCATGATCAATTCTATGCAATATGATGAACAAGTTTTTAAGGCACCCAAAAGAAAATGGGTACCTAAAAATAATCCCTTCTTGTAGAAACATACACCATCACAAGCTAGGAGCAAGAGATGGTATCTAGATAGTGGATGCTCAAGACATATGACTGGAGATCCATCTCATTTCTCTATGCTCACTAGCAAAGAAGAAGGGTACGTCACCTTCGGAGACAACAACCAAGGCAAAATCATTGGCAAGGGAACCATAGGTAGCAAATTAAAATTTTCTATTGATGATGTCTTACTAGTTGATGGATTGAAACATAATATCTTGAGTGTTAGTCAATTATGCGATAAAGATTATATCGTTAGATTTGAATCAAATGTGTATATTATTGAAAAACCAAACCATAACATAACTATGATTGCATTAAAACAAAATAATGTCTACACCATCAACCTTGATGAACTAAGTAATGAAATGTGCTTCTCCACTTTAAATGATGATGCTTGGCTTTGGCATAGGAGACTAGGCCATGCAAGCATGAAACTAATATCTAAGATCTCATCTAGAGATTTAGTGCGAGGAATTCCAAATATAAAGTTTATTAAGGACAAAGTATGCGAAGCATGTCAACTAGGTAAACAAATAAAAACTAGTTTCAAACCAAAAACTCAAATTAGCACCACTAGACCATTACAATTGATTCATTTGGACTTATTTGGACCAATTGACACGACAAGTCTAGGGGGAAGCAAATATGCGTTTGTAATTGTGGATGACTATACTAGATACACTTGGACCTATTTCTTAGGTCACAAAAGTGATTGCTTCAAGTGTTTCTCTAAATTTTGTAAACTCACTCAAAATGAAAAAGGTTTCATGATTTCATCAATTCGGAGTAATCACGGTGGCGAATTTCAAAACCGTGACTTTCAAAATTTTTGTGAGGTTAATGGATACAATCACAACTTCTCCACTCCGAGGAATCTCCAACAAAATGGAGTAGTTGAAAGAAAAAATAGAAACCTACAAGATATGGCAAGAACTATGTTAAATGAACATACTTTACCTAAGTATTTTTGGGCTGAAGCCGTAAATACGACTTGCTACATCATGAATAGAGTCCTAATAAGACCATCCTTATCAAAAACTCCCTATGAATTATGGAATAACAAAAAACCAAATATTTCCTATTTTAAAGTTTTCGGTTGTAAATGCTTTATTTTGAATAAAAAGGATGCCTTAGGAAAATTTGATGCTAAATCCGATGAAGGCATCTTTCTTGGTTACTCTTTCGTTTCTAAGGCTTTTCGGGTTTTTAACAAAAGAACCTTAGTAATAGAAGAGTCTATTAATGTAGTTTTTAATGAAATTTCTAATTTAAAGAAAAATAATTTTGATGATGATCTTGGTTTTGATAATTTGAATTTAAATGAACCCCCTCCTCAAAATAGCAACTTGGATGCACCTTCTTCCGAAATTTCCTTACCCAAGGAATGGAAGTATATAGATGCTCATCCAAAGGAGCTAATTATAGGAGATACATCAAAAGGGGTTCAAACTCGTTCCTCTTTCAAGAATTTTTGTGCTAACGCCGCCTTCCTTTCTCAAATCGAACCTAAATGCATTGACGAAGCCATAAAAGATGATTTTTGGGTTATCGCAATGCAAGAGGAATTGAATCAATTTGAGAGGAATAAGGTATGGAAGCTTGTTCCTAGACTTAGTGACCATTTAATCATTGGTACTAAATGGGTCTTTAGAAACAAAAAAGACGAAAATGGTATCGTGGTTAGAAACAAGTCTAGATTAGTGGCCAAAGGTTTCAACCAAGAAGAAGGTATCGATTACGAAGAAACCTTCGCTCCCGTGGCTCGATTAGAAGCCAAAAGGATACTCCTTGCCTATGCTAGTAGTAATAATTTTAAACTATTTCAAATGGATGTCAAAAGTGCTTTCTTGAATGGTTTTATTTCCGAAGAAGTATATGTCGAACAACCTCCCGGATTTGAAAACTCTCTTCTTCCTAACCATGTATTTAAATTGACTAAGGCTCTTTATGGCTTGAAACAAGCTCCTAGAGCTTGGTATGAAAGGCTTAGTTCCTTTCTTATTTTAAATAATTTTACTAAAGGCAAGGTTGATACTACATTGTTTATTAAATATTTTGAAAATAATTTTCTTATTGTGCAAATTTATGTTGATGATATTATTTTTGGCTCTTCGGATGAATCACTATGTGAATCTTTTGCCAAATGTATGAGTCATGAATTTGAAATGAGTTTAATGGGTGAATTAACTTTCTTTTTGGGATTACAAATCAAACAACTTAGTGATGGTATATTTCTTAACCAATCTAAATATACATTAGAATTGTTAAAACGATTTAACATGGATAATTCAAAAGCAATAAACACCCTTATGAGTACTGCGACTAAGTTAGATATGGATGAAAATAGTGAAAATTTCGATCAAAAAACATATAGGGGAATGATAGGTAGTCTACTCTACCTTACTGCGACTAGACCGGATATTATGTTTAGTGTAGAACTTTGCGCTAGGTTTCAATCAAATCCTAAATTATCTCATCTTAAAAGTGTTGAAAGAATATTTAGGTATCTTAAAGGAACTCCAAATCTAGGACTATGGTTTCCAAAATCTGAAAAATTCGATTTAATAGCTTATACAGATGCCGATTTTGACGGATGCAGGATAGATAGAAAAAGTACATCCGGAACATGCCAATTTTTAAGACATGCACTTGTTTCTTGGACTTCCAAGAAACAAAATTCAGATGCACTATCTACGGCGGAAGCCGAATACATTGCTGCAAGTGCATGCTGTGCACAAGTTGTTTAGATGAAAAATACATTAGAAGACTATGGAATTCACTTTAAAAACATTCCCATAAAATGTGATAATACTAGTGCCATATGTCTTACTAAAATTCCAATTCAGCACTCTAGAACTAAGCACATCGATGTTAGGCATCATTTCATACGCGATCATGTCCTTAACAATGATGTTGTTCTAGAATTCATTAACACAAAGCATCAATTAGCAGATATATTTACAAAAGCTTTGAATGAAGACCAATTTGAATTCATTAGAAGGGAATTAGGTATGTTAAATTGTCCCTAAGAATAAACTTATTTGAATGGATTTTTCCGTAAAGTTTTTCATCCTCTCTCCGTTCCTCGATGAATTTAATCCTTCTCTTTCGATTCTAAATGATATGTTAAATTATCTTATCCTATCTTGAGTCAAACACCGCTCCCATCTGATCAAGATTAATGATTTTATGAGTTTGATTATGAGTTCCTATCTTGTGAATCTCGAAATTGATTTTGATGGCTTGATTATGAGTTTCAAGTTGACGAATTGAATTTGAATGGATTTGTATTCGAATTATGATCTTGGCTTATTGGAGTTACTACTTGAAATTTTTTATCACTATCTCTTCCTTATACATCTACAATTTTTGTTATTTATAGAAAGAAGAGATTTGATAAAATGGATGAATGTTGAATTTTCCTTTAAGATAAACTCTGCGTAAATATTTTAGCATACTTAATTTTGAATGATAAAATTTTTATGATCAATGCTGAATTCCTGATGTTATAATCACAAATTATGTGCTTCAAGTCTCATTCCCTTTTTGTTGATGACAAAGGGGGAGAAAAGTGATGACTTGTACCATTTTGATAGCATGCAAAAGCTTGTATGAATGTCTTATATGCCTTGCAAAATGCCTTGCAAAATCCTTGAGAATATCACAAGATTGATTGATCATATTGAAAGCATGCCTTACATCTATATCATGAAATTCATGTTGAAAATCTTTATCTCCTGTTGTAGTAAAACTTGTCTCTTATCATTCGACTTGAAAATGATTTTCATCAAAGTTTCGCACTTACTTATGCTTAATGAGAATAACGATAAGTTCTACGATTAGAACTTATCGGTTTATGCTTGAATTCAATGGGATGGAATTCAAGTGTTTTTATCCTCTCATAATATAGCATATAGATAGGGCGAGTTATGTTTAACTCCGTCATCAATTGATTGTCATCATAAAAAAGGGGGAGATTGTTAAATCTCGGATTATAATGAT